>NW_017309135.1:5372-5596 GCF_000935625.1 Nanorana parkeri | reverse complement strand
TCGGTGTGCTGTTTGCTGTGGATTGGTACCTGTAGCTGGAACCAACAGGTAAAAGAAACTATCTCAATATCCAGCGGCTCCTTCGGGGGTGAGCGCTACACGTGGGGGTTCTCGTCCGGGATATCTTCTGATACCTCATGCAAAGTGATAACCGCACAAACGAGCAAGCAATGGATCCAAACACAGCAGAGTGGTGCAAGGAACAAAATGGTCAATTAGGGCTG
>NW_017309135.1:3867-5241 GCF_000935625.1 Nanorana parkeri | reverse complement strand
ACACTTGGAGGTTCCAGAACAATGACATACTGACACTTGGGTTTTCCAGAACAATGACAAACTGACACTTGGGGGTCCAGAACATTGACACACTGACACTTGCGGGTCAAGAACAATGACACACTGACACTTGCGGGTCAAGAACAATGACACACTGACACTTGGGGGTCCTAGAACAATGACACACTGACACTTGGGGGTCCAGAACAATGACACACTTGTGGGCGGGGTCCATTCTTGGGGTGTTGCGTGTGTGTTCCCTTTGGGTTGGCTGGGTAACCCCGTGCATGCAACTCGAAACCAGGCACCCCACGGTCAGGGGCCACGGCCTTGGCCTCGTGCAAACACTCCCACACGTGTAGTACTGTGCACACAGGGCCTCATGGCTTCAACCGCCTCTGCGGTCTTCGGCGCTTCCTCCCCCTCAGGGAGAAAGGCCACCATGAATGGCACCCTGTGTCAGGCATAGCCCCAGTGCACACCTACCCTCCTCAGATGGTTACAGCCACGATACAGTCCAACATCACACTCCGGTAGAACCCCACCTTCTCAGAGGTTGGAGGGAGAAGAACCAGTCCACACAGATAGTCTTTTTGTTGGTTTTACTTGAAGGTAGAAACTGAACAAAGTATACGTTTCAGCCACCCCCGAATGGGGTGACGGCACCATTCTTGTTACTTGCTTGGTGTTACAATTTAGAGAGAGAGGTACATCAGCCAGGTGCAGCCCAGAGTTCACGACTTACTTCGGCCATAGGCCCACTGGCAAATATCGTCAGTCTTCTAGCACTTCACTATTCTCCGGAATCCCATCCATTGTCAGTCCTAGCACGGTGGGTTTCCCCCTCTGGGGAAACTAGGGAATCTTTGTGGCTCTACATAGTCCTAGGCCTGGTCCTGTCCTTCCCATGGACCAGCCTATGTTCAAGAAACAGTCTCCCTCCGGAGACTCTGCAAACAGTCCTAGACTTCTGCTCTCCTGTAATCTCTGCCCACTTCCCCTCTCGGGCGCCCCCTATAAATCAACTCTCCTGGGACACAGAGTCTCCCCAGGCCAGAGCTGCATCTATCTATGCCAGAGCTGCATCTATCTCTAGGGCCCCATTGGGGCATGTAGTACCCGTTGGCCATACTGCACCTACCTACACACTGACACTTGGGGGTCCAGAACAATGACACACTGACACTTGGGGGTCCAAGAACAATGACACACTGACACTTGGGGGTCCAAGAACAATGACACACTGACACTTGGGGGTCCCAGAACAATGACACACTGACACTTGGGGGTTCCAGAACAATGACACACTGACACTTGGGGGTTCCAGAACAATGACACACTGACACTTGGGGGCCCAGAACAATGACACACTGA
>NW_017309135.1:1507-3818 GCF_000935625.1 Nanorana parkeri | reverse complement strand
GGGAGCCCAGAACAATTACCCACCGAAACTTGGGGGGCCCAGAACAATGACACACTGACACTTGGGGGTCCAGAACAATGACACACTGAAACTTGGGAGCCCAGAACAATGACACACTGAAACTTGGGGGTCCCAGAACAATGACACACTGACACTTGGGGGTTCCAGAACAATGACACTTGGGGGTCCAGAACAATGACGCACTGACACTTGGGGGCCCAGAACAATGGCCCACTGACACGTGGGGGTCCAAAACAATGACACACTGACACGTGGGGGTCCCAGAACAATGACACACGGACCCCCTGTACCACGCAATCGCACCTACCGTGCGTTCTGGTGTGGTACCCCAAACGCACCTCCCACCCACAGTCCGTACGCACGCACTGGAACGTGCGGTACCCTAATACCTTGTGTTCCATTGCATTGCGACTTGGATCGCGACATAATGACCAAGATAAATGTGGGTCCTGAGGTTACACAGGTTGAGAACCACCCGTATAGAGTATTCCTGCGAGTTGTAGTCCTCTATAGCTGATGCCATTCTGAACTGCCGCAATGCAGAATGGCACTAGCTATTAAAGGATTACAACTCCCAGCAACACTTTATACAGAAAAGCAGAATGGTAACTGCCATAGAGGACTACAACTCCCTGTAGTACTTTATACAGAAATGCAGAGTTCCCGGGTCTGTACACCTGCTGTGCCCATTATGGAGGGGCTCCCACCATCCCTGAGCTGAGTTCCCGGGTCTGTACACCTGCTGTGTCCATTATGAGGGGCTCCCACCATCCCTGTGCTGAGTTCTCGGGTCTGTACACCTGCTGTGTCCATTATGAGGGGCTCCCACCATCCATTATGAGGGGCTCCCACCATTCTTACAAACAACAACTTATATACAAGAAAACAATAATAAATAAATAAAACATATTTACAAAATAATTGAATATTACTATACAAAGCAAAAATATAATACTTGGTGCAAACCAAATTGCGCACAGCATAATCCCTACGAGAGAGCCAGACTAAGGAACATCACCGTCACCATGCATGTAGCCTCTTATCAAAAATTTATTTGATCTGAAAATCTAGGGGAGTGAAGAAAGGACAGAGAGAAAAGCCGCACACCCCGAGATCAACAAGCAGCAGCTACAGAGTCCTGATATTCCTCCACGCCTTTATCCAGGCCCCCTGCTGCCACCTGCCTTTCTCAAGACCCCAAATCTTCCCGACCTCACCCAGAATGTCCTGCACCACCACCTGGACAGGGAGGATTTTACTCTGCAAGGATACCTGACACCGTGCACTCCACGTGAAATAACGGACTACGAGACTAACTAGAAAAAGTGTTTCCAAATCATAATCCCGGCGAGTCTGGAATGCCCCGTACACCCACTCTGCATAACTCATCTGGGGGAGGAAGGGGATACTCAGAGCCCTCCCCACCCTCTTGTACACCTCTATATTAAAAGGGCACTGAAGTAAAAAGTGATCCATGGACTCCAGCACTCCTCCACACTCCACTCTCGGGCAGCCCCGATCACTCATAGAAAGAAACTTCAAGTTGCCCTTCACATATAGTTTCCCCTGGAAGGCGAGCCAAGCCTGATCCCTAAACTTCATTGGGATTCTTTCCAAATTAATCAATCGCAAACCCTCCCTCAAAACAAGGCTTGGGCAATCCCTTAAGGCCAGTGGCTCGCAAAAAGCAAAGCTCATGACCCGCTTCTCAAGAAGTTTCCTTGGAAGAGATCTGACTTCTTAGACCACCCTCCCGCCTGGGAAGGTAAGTCACATTCCGTTTGACGAGGTTTATTCTGTTCCCCCATAACAGCTGGAAGAAACAACCATAGACCCTGGTGTAGAGAGACACTGGCAAAACGCAAACAAAGCTGACATACAGAAAGATCGGAATCAGGTAAGTCTTGATCAGATCAACTTTTTCCCTCAAGGAAAGCCGCCAACCTTTCCAGCATGCCACCTTGGCATCGGCATTCTTCAGCCTGCTCACCCAATTTGCATGACCATAGTCACCTGGGCCGAATTCAATGCCTAGAACTCTAATTTTTTGTTGGGGCTCCGGGAAGTCATCCGGGAGAACAAAGCTCTCACCTTCCACGCCCATCCAGAAAGCTTCACACTTGTCCTGGTTGACCTGTGAACCTGATGCCTCTGAATACTGTTCTATCACTGAGACCACCTCCTGCGCCTCCCCAGTCCCAGAGATAAAAACAGAAACGTCATCAGCATAGGCCACAACCTTCAAAGGAGGCTCACAAGCGATGCCCAAAGGTACCCCACACAATGGTCC
>NW_017309135.1:1188-1390 GCF_000935625.1 Nanorana parkeri | reverse complement strand
GCCCCTTTGTACAAAATCTTGAGCCAATCAATGAACCCCCCATCCCGGCCATATTTGCCAAGAAGGAGCCATAGGTACTCATGATTAACCCGATCAAAGGCCTTAGCCTGATCCAATGTCAGCAGAAATTTACCCCAACCAGCGTTGTAGCTCCATGGCCGCCCGGACAGCTACCACAGCTGAGAAAGTGCTTCTACCCTGG
>NW_017309135.1:0-693 GCF_000935625.1 Nanorana parkeri | reverse complement strand
AAGGATCTTTACCCTTTGACAGAAGAATCACTGCAGATTGCAGGAGGGTTCTCTCCCTCCCTCCATGAGGCAAACAGCCATTAAAAACCTCCGCAAGATAGGGAGCCAGGATCGTCTTAAAACATTTAGAAAACTCGGCTGTCAAACCATCTGGCCCTGGCGTTTTCTTGATGGCCAATTTATCAATAGCCTGGATCACCTCATCTGCAGTGATGTCATCTGTCAAATTCATCAAAGGAACATTACTTTCCAGACCTGGTGTAGAGTCCAAAAAACTTTTTTAGGAGATCGGCATAGTATGACCTGACGACCTCCAGGATCCCTGACCTAGACTTCGTCAGAGAGCCCGTACTGTCCTTCAGGCCATTGACCGTCTTAACTGCTACGCTCTGTTTGCAGTTCTGGTAAGGGTCGGGCGAATGGTATTTCCCGTAGTCCCTCTCCTGAACCAAAGAGGCGTGCCGGTCATATTGATGTCTCCTAAGGAGGAGTTTCACCTCAGAGCCCAGAATCTCCTCCATTCGAGACAAGGCGGTCAAGTTTCCTCCGCAAACGCTGGTAGGTGATATACTTATCTTGCTGCTTCTTTCGTCCTATGGCCTTGAAAAGCCCGACAGTCCGCTGTTTTATAAGCTCCCACCATTCTGACTGGGAAGTCTAGGATAGTTACCTGTGCCTGAAAAAATTCCTCAA
>NW_017309134.1:95957-97118 GCF_000935625.1 Nanorana parkeri | reverse complement strand
TGCATCTCATATTCTATGCCCCTGTTGGGGCGGCACAGTGCCTCTCTTACGGGGGAGGGAAATCCTCTCCCTACATCACCGCTCCTCCCACCAGAGGAATAGCCAGTAATTGTTTTGTATTACACATTGTGATTGTCACATTGCAGCCAATCCTGTGTAAACTGACACTTGTACATAGTCTGCAATGGTCATTGAGTCCATCAGTTGATGAATTCTGTGTGATTGCTCCCATTTATGGATCAATTTTTAAAATGTATTTTATTTTGAAAGCAAGAATGCAAACACCGATTGTAAGGCCACAGAATTCGGTCAGTACAAATGGTCTGAGCTCACAGTCACCTAATAATCAACTTCTGAAAGGTCTCAACATTCAGCCTGGATTAGAAAGGTTTAGGTTAGATAAGTTAGGAGAACCAGGAAAGTGAGGAAACTAAGATGAGGGCAAGATGTCCCAATGTTCTAGAGATTTGTTAGCATGTGGGTTCGGTATTATGCGTCGGAGATAAGTGGAGTAACGGTGACGGCAGGTGTGAGGGTGATATGTATAGGCTGTGGGGTGGAGAAGAGGGGTGGAGAAGAGGGGTGAAGAAATGAGAGTTTAATGATGGAGGACTCTATTGTGAGAAGTAAAGGAAGAGAGAGCATGTTAGAGGGATCAGAGAGTAGGAAGGAGACTTGGAGAAAAAGATCAGGATGGGAAAACCAGGTTCACTTGCAGTGTGTCTGGGGTGAAGTATTGAGTTCTGAAGTTGCTTTCATGTTGGTGCCTTAGTGTAAGTGCCGTATTCTAAGTGTCCCGTACTTGAGCATAGATGTACTTTACACAGAGATGTATAATGTCTGCCTGTGACCTGACCCCTGTCTGTGCCCCATAAGATGAACTAAACTTATACTGACATGGGGTGGGGGATTGTCAATGATTCAGTGGGGAGTTGAAAGAAGGAAGGTAGATGTCCATCAATAACATATACAAGTTTACTAGATGTTGGAAATGCCATGTATCTGCAGAAGATCAGACAAGAGAGGAGATGAATGATGAGAAGAATGATGAGATGAATGATGAGATGAATGATGAGAAGAATGATGAGATGAATGATGAGATGAATGATGAGAAGAATGATTAGATGAATGATGAGATGAATGAAGGGAAGGATGACAGAA
>NW_017309134.1:76509-95817 GCF_000935625.1 Nanorana parkeri | reverse complement strand
GGATTAGAAAGGTTTAGGTTAGATAAGTTAGGAGAACCAGGAAAGTGAGGAAACTAAGATGAGGGCAAGATGTCCCAATGTTCTAGAGATTTGTTAGCATGTGGGTTCGGTATTATGCGTCGGAGATAAGTGGAGTAACGGTGACGGCAGGTGTGAGGGTGATATGTATAGGCTGTGGGGTGGAGAAGAGGGGTGGAGAAGAGGGGTGAAGAAATGAGAGTTTAATGATGGAGGACACTATTGTGAGAAGTAAAGGAAGAGAGAGAATGTTAGAGGGATCAGGGAGTAGGAAGCCGACTTGGAGAAAAAGATCAGGATGGGAAAACCAGGTTCACTTGCAGTGTGTCTGGGGTGAAGTATTGAGTTCTGAAGTTGCTTTCATGTTGGTGCCTTAGTGTAAGTGCCGTATTCTAAGTGTCCCGTACTTGAGCATAGATGTACTTTACACAGAGATGTATAATGTCTGCCTGTGACCTGACCCCTGTCTGTGCCCCATAAGATGAACTAAACTTATACTGACATGGGGTGGGGGATTGTCAATGATTCAGTGGGGAGTTGAAAGAAGGAAGGTAGATGTCCATCAATAACATATACAAGTTTACTAGATGTTGGAAATGCCATGTATCTGCAGAAGATCAGACAAGAGAGGAGATGAATGATGAGAAGAATGATGAGATGAATGATGAGAGGAATGATGAGAAGAATGATGAGATGAATGATGAGATGAATGATGAGAAGAATGATGAGATGAATGATGAGATGAATGATGAGAAGAATGATAAGATGAATGATGAGATGAATGAGATGAATGATGAGTTGAATGAGATGAATGATGAGATGAATGAGATGAATGATGAGATGAATGAGATGAATGATGAGATGAATGATGAGATGAATGATGAGATGAATGATGAGATGAATGATGAGATGAATGATGAGATGAATGATGAGATGAATGATGAGAAGAATGATGAGATGAATGATGAGAAGAATGATGAGATGAATGATGAGATGAATGATGAGATGAATGATGAGATGAATGATGAGAAGAATGATGAGATGAATGATGAGATGAATGATGAGATGAATGAGATGAATGATGAGATGAATGAGATGAATGATGAGATGAATGATGAGATGAATGATGAGATGAATGATGAGATGATGCTGAGCACCTCACATTGTGTTGCGTACATTGTCTTGTAATACCACAAAGGCCAGGATGTCAGAAGAAGACTTCTTATGGAGATGATTTCATCATTTCAGCATTATTTTACCTTGGAATATATTGTGTTTCTATTTACACATTTGCTCGGGGCAATTCCTCAGTTTTTTTTTAACTATCTTGCTTTGCATGTAATGAGTCTCTCTCATATATTAGTTTCACCGCATAAGTTGCATTAGTGAAATTAATGAACTTTGCACGATATTCTAATTATTCGAGTTTCACCTGTATAAGTGCTGATATATTAAAGACATCACGTCACTTCCTATTTCAGTGTTTATTATTTTCTATATGAATTGTTCAGATGATGAAACAATGACATCAATATTTGCACATGATACAAAGAGTTTATAATGATATTTGTACATCTTTAGGGATGAAGTTATTTTACATTTAGCAATATTGGAACATTTTGGCTCTGTTGTTTTTATGCTGCAACCGCTACTATACAGTGTACAAGACAAGCTTACATTTTACTTTCGGTGTATGTCAATGCAAAAACTTGCTTTTAGCTTTGGACAGAGTGGAGAAGTCTAAGAACCTCTTTCAGGATTTTACTGCAATCCATTCCTCTGTTAGAGAGACTTACTCTCACTTCCTGTCCCCGGGACAATGGTTTTACCACACAGGAAGTGAGGAGAAATCTGCAATAGGGACACAGACAGAAATACAAACCTGAGAAAGGATTTATCCTTCACCTAAAAATGTTATTTTGTGTTGCAGAGTTCCCCACACTTAGAGATGTATTTATAATCAATTTGCAGAGCTATTCATCCTGCAGATCTCTGTGAATGTCCATTCTGTGTGCATGGAGGCAACATTCATGTTTTTAGTATATTTTCTTTCCATGTTAAATGTAATATCAGAAAAATACTAGATGGGGCCAAGGAGCATAGGAATTAATTACTTATTTCTTATCCCTCGCAGCTCCATTTAGTGGTCACAATGTGGAATAATCCTGATATTACATTTGACTCAGAAAGAAAATATGTCAATAACATTTGTTTTTTCTTCCAATCAAACAGAATGACTACACAGGGAGCTTGAGAGAGATGAATGTTTTGTTATATGTACACCACACACTCTCTCTATCCTGTAAGTTGGATAGCTGAAAAAAGCTGGCAGGGTACTAACCCTTCCTCACAATGCAACACATACATTTTAAAAGGCCACATTAGGATTCCTGAATTGCATGTTTAGGTTCTTTATAGGATATTACAGGTCAGGAATCAGGAGCCTGTATCTCCGTGTCCTCTATAAGTATATTTATTCCTTGAAGTCTCAGCCGCTCCTTGAGATCTCAGCTGAAAAAGTAGAAGATATTCTTATCTCCAGACTGGATATTGTCCTGTGTAGCAATTATTGTATTTTAAATCAAAATTTTGGAATCTAATTTAGGGTCCTGTTATTACAGCCGGGACTCCCAGAACCACTGTGCCAATGAAAATCAAAAGTCAGATGATTATTTCTGATTCTGAAGTGAGCAATATGTATTTTGATGATTTGTTCAATGTCTGAAGTATCTGATAAAAAATTATAATATTTGGCATTGCCGATAGAAATTAGAAACTGGCTCATGTCTTCTACACCAAATCTTTCTACAACAAAATGTTGATATTTTGTTGCAGAATTCCTGTATTGGATACTTTAGATTGCCATACATCAAGTCCTACAACATACTGAAGAGGTGAATTGTGTTTTCTGTATTAATCTCATAAATAAAAAGTATGAATGAAAATATTACAATGGGGAATCAGACGATTCTGAATGAATTATTCCTCTCTGGACTGTCCGATCTTCCGGCTCTTCAGCTCCCTCTCTTCCTCTTCTTCCTTCTCATCTACCTTCTGACATTAATCTGGAATTTGCTGATCATCTCCCTCATAGTTACTGACTCTCACCTCCACACCCCTATGTATTTCTTTCTTGGGAACCTGGCCAGTCTGGATCTCTGCTGTTCCTCAGTCACCGTCCCACGAATGTTATTTGACCTTATCACCCAGAGAAGAAAGATTACTATAACGGCTTGTTTATCCCAAGTCTTCTTCTTTATGTTCTTTGCAACCTCTGAGGTGTTTCTGTTGGCTGTCATGTCCTATGATCGATATACAGCCATTTGTCAGCCATTACATTACATACGGATCATGAGTTGGAAAGTGTGTGTACAGTTGGCATCCATTGTGTGGGCTCTCGGTTCTTCCTATTCTTTAGTTCACACACTTTGTGCCTTGAAACTAACATTCTGTGAATCAGATATTGTAGACAGTTTCTTCTGTGACCTTCCTCAGTTGTTACAGATCTCCTGCAGTGACATCTACATCAACATTCTGCTCATCTTTATCTTGGGATGTTTCCTTGGAGTTGGTTCTCTAACACTGACCATCTTTCCCTATGTCTCTATATTCAAAACTGTCCTGAAAATACAAGTTAAAGGTAAAAGGAGTAAAGTTTTCTCCACGTGTTCCTCTCACCTGACAGTGGTCTTCATATTTTATTTCTCAGGTTTTTTTAATTATTTTCGCCCCGGCACTAATAATCATTTTGCTGCTGACAAACGGATGTCTGTTTTTTATGCCGTGATTGTTCCGCTCCTCAACCCTCTGATATACAGTCTGAGGAACCAGGATCTTAGAACAGCATTTAAAAGTGTTTTATTTTAGGAAGATCTTCCAAACAAAATACAGAATTCTTCTTAGCTAATCCCTCATTTGTAGATATTAGAAATATACAGAAGTACTTTCTTAAGTCTCGTTGGGGAAATTTCCCTTCACTCTCCTTACCAAGAATAGAGAAGTAAGTGAGACCTACTTTCTCCAAAGGATGTCTCCTCTTAGTAAGTTGTCACTGGAAGATACATTTCCTTGTTCAGATTTCTCCTTACTTCTCGATTCAATGTCATTCGTAACAAAGAAGGTTATTGCCCTACACCATTCATTGAGGGTCACCAGATCCCAAGGATTCCTTCTGTCAAGGAATGCATGAAAGATTTTTGACAGGATAGCATTCAACAACATGGAAGCCACCATACAACACATAGATCTGGGAAGCAAGATGGTTCCTCACATTCTTACATTATGCCAAGACCCCACCACCAGGGTAAAGGTCAGCAGTTACCTGTTGGATACCTTCTGCATTCGTAATGCTAGAAGACAATGGTGCCTATTATTTCCCCTAATCTTCATCCTGTCCCTGAAGCCCTTTCTCTGGAGACTTCACATGGATCCTTACATCCTTGTTTTTGTCACCCATTACATGAAATTCAAGAGTGCAGCTTCACTGATAATCTTTTACTTTTTCTCATCAAGACACTTACATCCCTCCCAAACTTTGTGAAAGTATTTGAGGAGTTCCAGCTACATTCCCTGCTGCTCTGCTCTTTGGAATAACATTGTAGCAAGAAACAACACAGCCATGCTCATAGCCCCTAAACACATAGGAGGATTGGGTTACCAGACTTCAGAAAGTACACCTCATGAGGATGCTCGACTAAAATATACAAAGGTCCAACAAAGGCCAGGTTCATATCGAATAGTTAACTTCTGATTTCCTGTATTTATAATGTAATTAGCGAACAGAAAATTCCAGATACATTGTCCTCTATGAAGTGGTGGGAAGCTGAACTAAATTTTTCTCTCTCCCCAGAACAATGGTTCAAGGCGATCTCATGGCCCTTGAAAACTTCATGCCTAAGTCACTGGGAATCCCAGCAGAAATTGTTCCATAAATGGTACTTTACACCCCAGAAATTAGCAAAAATCTACCCCTCTTCCTCACCACTCTGCTGGCGGAACTGCGGAATTGTGGGGTCCTTGACACACATTTGGTGGTCTTGCCACTCCACAGTGGCGTAACAATCGCCATAGCGACCCAGGCAGCCGCTATGGGGCCCGGGCACAGGGGGGGCCCGGTCAAGGCATCCCTCTGATGCTGTGTTGGCCACCTGGGTCGCTATGGCATATCAGGGTGATGGCTGTCACTGACACAGCTCCACAGCGGCTGTGTCAGTGACAGCCAGCAGCTGCGGCAGAAGAGGCCGGTTACACCGGCGTTCGCAGTGAAGGAGGAGCAACCCCACCTCCTCTTACATCAATGGCCAACGACCTAAGAGCAGGTGGGACCAGTGATGTAAGAGGAGGCGGGGCCCGTCAATAGAAGGAGTGTCGGGGCCCGGGGACGGAAGAGGAGGCGGGGCCCAGCGACCACGGAGGCGGACAATGCTGAAAGGTAAGTGGTGTGCAGCCCATCTGAGACCCTGCAGAGCCCACTATAGAGTTCACATCGCCTTTCCCTGTGTAGGACTTTTATGTCTTTTTGAAAATATTGGCCGTCCATTACTGTACTGTATTCATGCGCTGATCATTTGACCTGCTATCCATGATACCTTCTGTACTGCTGTCCGATATATGTCCTACCTTTCACATCTCCATTGTGTCCGATTTTACAATTGCACATTTTCCTGTATGTATTGTGTTCTTGTTTGTTGTTATAATGAAAATCTCAATAAACTCATTGTTAAAAAAATAATAATTGACTTCTGATATTTGTATTGGCACATGGTCTTCGATTAGTAAACGCTCTCTCATCCCAACCGTGTTGTCCTACTTGACTATTAGTGCCGCGCTGAAGGCATTTCATAGCATCTGCAAGAGGTTTGTTACCTCCAGCCCAATGGGACCTCCAACTTCACTGCCCATGAACCCCGATTTCCTCTAGGTCAGTTGAACTCCGCCCGGTGAAGTTGGTGAGCAGACAAGAACCTGACTGCCCATACCTTCATTTCACAAGGGGCTGTTAGAGATCTTACTGATCCAAATGCCACAAATCTGGAATGTCCTTTACCTTGCTGGATGGACTTACAAATCTGATATTACCTAAATGCAACTGATCACTGAATCTTCTAGACATGTAAGCTATGTTCAGTTTAGTTCTGAATTTAAATTCGGGTGAATATCAGCATAATCAGAAATTCTAAGGCATCTGAATTTTAAAATGGAAAAAAATAACCAATTTGAATGAATCTGAATTTTGTGGTACCGAACAATTGGATGAATTAGAATTTTCAGAAATTAACTGAAAGGTGTTAGACAAAAATAAAAGCATGAGGTCCTCATCAAAATTCAGACCAGACCCTTTAGGTCTGGTAGGAATTAAAAGCGGAACCCCGAGGCATAAAAAAATGCATGGGGTCCCCTCAAAATCCCTTACCAGACCCTCGATCTGAGCAGCAGCCTGGTGAGAGACCCCCTGGAAAAGCACCTGGTCCCCATGTTAATGAGGTGAAGAGCCTATTCTCAAAACCCAGGCCCAGTGGTTATGGGGGTCTGTGGGCAGGGGGCGTATAGGAATCTGAGTGCCCTCTTCATAAAGGGGGCACCCAGATGCTGCCCCCCCCATGCATGAGTGCTGGGCAGTTGTGACAGTAACAGTAAAATATCAAATAAACACACCACACTATACTACAAAGTCTTTAGATTCCTATATTCCCCCCTGCCTACAGACCACCACAACTACTGTGACAGGGTTATTGAGAAGAGATCCTTGTCCTCATCAACATGGGAACAAGGTGCTTTGCCAGGGGGTCTCCCTGGCAAAGCACCCTCTCAATGCCAAGGGCATGTGGCCTGGTATGGTGCAGGAGGGGGGCGCTCTGCCAGGCTGCTACTCGGATCCAGGGTCTGGTAAGTGATTCTGTTATTGTTCACTCTGTTTGTTACTTTTTTTCAAGTAAAGAGAATATGCATAATGAGAAAAAACTTTTCTATGCCAGAAACATTTATTTTCAATCTGACTTGCTACGTATCGATGTAAATTCTGAGTACATGAAAATTTACACGGAATAGTTCAGGGATGCTCTGGAATGTAGTATGTGATATAAGAGATGTGAGATATATCAAGGAGAGCTGTACAGAAGATATCCCGGGGTCAACATAGACTCTGAAGTATCGGGACTGTGCAAAGAACCTCCATCAGTGATCCTTCCATTAAGAATGGGTGTTTTATTG
Organism: Nanorana parkeri; assembly: GCF_000935625.1. Classification (NCBI taxonomy): domain Eukaryota; kingdom Metazoa; phylum Chordata; class Amphibia; order Anura; family Dicroglossidae; genus Nanorana; species Nanorana parkeri. The sequence continues at coordinate 88,590 of NW_017309134.1, read as the reverse complement.
GCGCCCTTCCAGTTCAGCACTTACTACCTCCTTCAAAACCTAGGAAACCCACAATAACAATGACTAAACACTATCTTTCAAACAATGACCCACCTTCTGGTCTGTGGACAGGGGGAGAGGTGGTTAGGATTCGGCCACCTCTTTAATGGGGTGCGCTGGGATACATACCTACATATCCCAATCAAACAACTAAGATGGCACAATGACCACTATGCGGATCCTTTGATACTTTGAGATTTAAAATATATGACATACTTTGACATGTATGGTACGTGTTGGTTATTTCTTTGTGTTATTATGGTTTTATATTATTGTTATTTTTATTTCTAATTCTTTTCCTTTTCTCATCGTATTAATGTTTTTATGAAACATGCGTCCTTGCACTCGTTAGATGATACTGATTGTAGGGTATATGTACGCCTGTATCCAGAAGTGAAAGACTTACATATGGTCAGCACTATAGGCACTTAGAATGTATAGAAACTACGATTGCACGCATGGACAAGATATATGTTATAACGTATTTTACAGCAAGTAGGTTAAAGGAGATAAAAAGGTTAATGGACAGAGGTGAGCGCATTACAGACCGAGCAGGCATTCCAGAGAGGTCAAGGGTGTTGCTGTCAGAGTGAGGAGATGTGAGTTTCCATTGTGTTTGGCTGACCAATGAGGATTTGGGAGGTACCTGGGATGTTACCCATTAACACAGGCGTTAAAGTCACCAAGAATTATGGTGAGTATCCCAAAGAAGAGAAAATAGGGTTGTCAGAGAAGAGCAGTACTGGGCTAGGAGGCTCATAAATCGTACCAATCCTCAGAGAAACTTTAGGCAAACAAATGAATAAAATGAAGTTTAATGGACAGAGGTGAGAGCATTCCAGACCGAGCAGGCATTCCAGAGAGCACATAACAATGGGGGCTGGGTCACTATATTGTCATTATATAATTATACATATCACAATGGTGCAAGCTCTATAATAATTGTTCTGTACTTGTAAGACTGGTGGCTGCTGCCAAAGGAAGAGTGAAGCAGGAGAGTGAAGGAACAAGATTAAATTGATGGACATAGATGGAATGGTGTGTACATGGATAGAGAACTGGCTACAGGAACGTGTCCAGAGAGTATTGATAAATGGATCTTTCTCAGACTGGTCTATGGTGGAGAGTGACGGGCCCCGGTGTTCTGTGCTGGGCCCCATACAGTGTAACCTGTTTATTAATGATATTGGGGGAAGGTGTTAATAGCCATGTGTCTGTGTTTGCTGATGATACTAAAATCTGGAGGCTAATAGACTCGGGATTAGGCATTATAACATTACAGGAGTACCTGGATAAAATAGGGGGAGGGGCAACTATGTGCCAGATGAGGTTTACTGTTGGAAAATGTAAAGTAATGCACTTTGAGGTTAAAAACAGGCAAGGGGAATACACATTAATGGGAACTATACTGGGGAAGTCAGAAATATAGAGCTACAGAGGGGGGGCATTAGTGTGTATGGAATGGGCATCTCTGATGGTATGGGGGTGTATTAGTGTGTATGGAATGGGCAGCTTGCACATCTGGAAAGGAATCATCCATGCTGAAAGATATATCCGGCGCTTAGAGCAGCCTATGCTCCCATCCAGACGACGTATTTTTCAGAGAAGGTCTTGTATATCTCAGCAGGACAATGCTAAACCTCATACTGCATCTATGACAACAGCATGGCTTTGTAGTGGAAGAGTTCGGGGGCGGAGCCTGCCTGCAGTCCAGACCTTTCACCAATTGAAAATATTTGGCGCATCTTTAATCGAAAAATACGACAAAGAAGACCCGGGACTGCTGAGCAGTTAGAATCCTATATCAGGCAAGAATGGGACAACATTCCTCTCCCAAAGCTCCAGCAACCGGTCTCCTCACTTCCCAGACATTTACAGAGTGTTGTTAGAAGAAGAGGGGATGCTACACCGGGGTAAACACGGCCCGGTCCCAACTTTATTTGAGACGTGTTGCTGCCATCAACTTCAAAATCACCTTATTTTTGTCTTAAAATGATCAATTTTCTCAGTTCTAACATTCGATATGTTTTCTAATTTCTATTGTGAATACAATTCGGGTTTATGAGATTTGCAGACCATTGCGTTCTGTTTTTATGTAGATATTACACAGCGCCCCAACTTTTGTGGAATTGGGGTTGTAGTTTATCAACTCTGTCATTTATCGTGACTTTTCTTTTTATGGTGACCAAGGTAGTTGCACTAGGATATATGAAAAAATCAGAAACCAAAATACAGAAAAAATAGAAAAAGATATAATAATAACAAAATATAATAATATCAAAAAATATGATCCAAATGATTATAATCCAGCTGCAGCAATATCTATCGAAGTGATCAATTGTGAACCAGTGTGCTGCGCTTGGTATTGTGATACGTGCTATATTTATACCACAAACGAAACCAATATAAGTGATCAAATCCTACTTGCAACTAAATGCAATCCAAAGGTGCATATGTGCATGAACGTTAATAAATACACGTGTCATATAAATATGGTGAAGGTACGAATATAAAACTGATTGGTTAAATATGATAAGTTAAATAAGTTAATGAATAATGCATATGTGTGCCATATAGTGAAAATACAATGTGGATACTAAATGGTTGAATTATAAACCAGGTAAATTAATCAGTCTGGCAATCGGCAACAATAAATAAAAAGGACAATAATTTAAAGGAAGACTGATGTATAACCAATCTAACACATCTAAAACCACATCTAATGGTATAAAGTGAATAAATATAGGTGGATAAATATAAAATTGTATAAGCGAGGGTTGTAACACCAATAGTCTATTTTCTACCGAATGTTATTAGAAATCCAGTGTCTTTTGTTTATACTTCCATTGATGCGTCCGCAAAATAGAAAAGGAAACCTTTTCTTTTTAGTTATTGAAGACGTCCATAATATTCTGTAATACTCTAAATTAGACAAAACGGGCAACAAAACTATAACCGAGGCCAACATGAGGATGAACGTTCCTTAGATTCCTCCACTCCATTATATTCACCTTTCCTGTGGGGTTTTTTTCTGTCAGTGTTTCCATTTTGCTCTAGACTTGTGCGCCGTCAAAAAATTTGTTCCGTTTCGGAATATCCGTTATTTCGTATTTAGTAATTCGTATCCGAAACTCAATTCGGATTGGTACGAAAGACGGATTTTCGTTAGTTTCGGCACATTTTCGTAACTGTACGAACATTCGTTATGATGAAGTTAAAAAGCAAAAATACCTTTGTTAATATTGGAGTCGATGTGGTAGTTGTTTTTTTATCCGAAATACGGATTCCGTATACGAATTTCATATTTCGGACTTAAAAAAAAAATACCATCAACTCCAATATAAATGTACTTTGCTTTGTAACTTCAATATATAACGAATGTTCGTAACGGAACGGAAAATACGTCAGCGGAATTTCGTATTTCCTGCCTGTGAATTGTAATGCGACCCTCAGCAGCAGCGGATCCGTTGAGGATGAACGTTCCTTAGATTCCTCCACTCCATTATATTCCCCTTTCCTGTGGTTTTTTGTTTGTTTCAGTGTTTCCATTTTGCTCAGTTGCCCCACATTTCACCTCTTTCTATTGTCACATCCAAACTTTCTTTCAGTAAATATGAAGAACTTTGACTTTAAACTCTTCAGTATTGCTTCTGACCTGAAGAAGAGAGGTCAACTCTCCAAAGCTTGTCTTTTATATATATTTGTTAGTCCAATAAGAAAGGTATCATTGCACACTGCTATACTCCAATTTTTTTCTTTTACACACACATATATATATAATAGATTGAGATATATTATCATGTAGTTTATATATACTATAATAGTAATAGTAATAATAATAATAATGTATTAAGATATTAATATGTACAACTTTGATCTCACTGTTAACATGCCTTTTATTTCTTTTTGGGATGCTGAGAAGGAAAACAGACATTTTTTTTCCAGGTCCAAACCTTACACACATTTCATATTAATTATCTATTTAAATGACTTATTAAAAGGGATTTACCTATTTAAATATTGCATTGTTCATAACAATGACATGGGGGTTGATTTACTAACCTTATAAACACACCACGAACAAGTATACACCTCTGCAGTGTGTTCCCTCCCAGCATGATCTAAGGGTGGAATCTAAACACCTTTGTAATGTGTACACACCCAGCAGGTGTGTTGTGCAAAGCCCTGAATGAATTCCAAGGTGATGTTGTGTAAATTAGCTCTATGTTGTGTTGCTTGCGTTGATGAATGCAGGAATGTAAATGCATGAGCTAACCATGTTTGTCTAAACTGTGAAGCAGCATTATATATGCATCATGTGCATGATTTTTCCATATATGGCATTAGTGGAAATATGCTTTTAGAGACTTTTTGGTTGATAAATACGTTTTGCTGTGTGAAAATCACACACACTTGGTGTGTGCGTGTGTTTAGGTTAGTAAATATGATGTCACTTCCTATTTCTGTGTTTATTATTTGCTATATGAATCATTCGGATGATTAAACAATGAAATAAATATTTGGATAAGATACGAGAGTTTGTATCGATATTTGTGGGGGAAGTTGTTGATGTTACATTCAGCAATATTGTAATGTTTTGGCCCTGATTTTATTATACTGCAACCAATACTAAACTGTGTACAAGACAATCTTACATTTCACTACAGGGGTATATCAGGACAGAATCCATTTTGATTTTTGGAGAGTGGAGAAGTCTGAGAACCCCTTTCAGGTCTTTTCTGCATTCCATTCCTCGGTTAGAAAGATTTACAGTCACTTTCTGTCCCTCCTACAATGGATTTACTGTCACAGGAAGTGAGGGGAAATCTGCAATCTACAATACTGACAGAGGATTTATCCCTCACCGACTCTACTAAAACCAGGAAACAATGTCTTCTGTGTTGCGGGCGCTGAGTTTCCCACAATTGGACGTATTTATAAACCATTTGCGGATCCATTCCTCCTGTACATGTTGTGTGTTTTCTTTACCAGTGAAATGTAACATCAGAATAAAACCACAGTTTAGGAAGCATAGGAAATAAATTCTTTGTTTTCAGATCCATTTGTTTACCATAATACGGTATTTATCTGATATTACATGCGACTTGGAAAGAAAATATACTAATAACATTCTTTTTTACCCCAATTTACAGTGAACGGCTGGAGACGGCCTCACTTGTACCGGCGGCGCTCGGTGTGGGAAGACGTTAGGAGGTTGCCCTGAGGCTTCACTATATCTAATCAACTCCTATGCTGTGTCCTCTCCTTGGTGGATCTGTTTTGGGTATGAGACATTTTTCCTCTCCCACCATACTACTATTACCCCTCGCTAACAGCCTCTGACTCGGGTTTCCATCTTCCCTCACCATACGTGCGTCCCCAGCTCGCCCTGCATCTTGGTATGTGCACCCGCTGACTTCCCACTGAGGGGATAACCTCAAAAAATTCCCCATTCACCTAAAACAAACATACATGGAGTCTGCAGGAGGAATGGCTCTACATTTCTTTTTATAAAGACACCCCATACTGTCTCCACTGAAGCACCAGATAGCAATACAAATCTGGCAGGGTACTAACCCTTCCTCACACTGTACAGAAACATTATTGGCTTCATATATACTTATAAAGGCCACTTTAGGATGCCTTGGTTGCATGTTTACATGCCTTAATTGCTATTGCAGGTCAGGAATCAGGAGTCTTTGGGGGTGATTTACTAACCTAAACACACGCACGCACCAGGTGCGTGTGATTTTTACACAGCAAAGCGTATTTATCAACCAAAAAGTCTCTATAAGCATATTTCCACTAATGCCATATATGGAAAAATCATGCACATGATGCATATATAATGCTGCTTCACAGTTTAGACAAAAATGGTTAGCTCATGCATTTACATTCCTGCATTCATCAACGCAAGCAACACAACATAGAGCTAATTTACACAACATCACCTTGCAATTCAGGGCAGGGCTTTGCACAACACACCTGCTGGGTGTGTACACACTACAAAGGTGTTTAGATTCCACCCATAGATCATGCTGGGAGGGAACACACTACAGAGGTGTATACATGTTCGTGGCGTGTTTATAAGTTTAGTAAATCAACCCCTTTATCTCAGTGTCCTGTATGAGTTTACAAAATGTTCTTTTCTCCAGACTGAATATTGTCTTGTGTAGCAATTATTGCATTTTAAATATCATTTTTGGAATCTAGTTTAGGGTCTTATTAATAATACAGCCGGGACTCCCAGAACCACTCTACCAATGTAAATAACTATTGAATTTCGGGAGAGTCAAATTAGTATTCCGGATGCTGCAGTAAAATCTGACTTTCCTTTGTGTCTCGGATAAAGGAGAACAGACATTTGTACTCCATTCTATGAATTCTGCTTAATTTTGATGTTTCAGCCAAACTCGGAGATTTCTGGTAAATAATTATATTTGGCATTGCTGATAGAAATAAGAAACCGGCTCATATTTTCTGCACCAAATTTTCAGTCTCCATTGTGATATTCTGTTGAAGAATTTCTATATTGGATACTTTAGATTGCCACAAATCAAGTCCTACAACATACTGAAGAGGTGAATTGTACTTTATTTATGTAAGTTTTATAAAACTATGAATACAAATGTTACAATGAGGAATCGGACCATTTTGAATGAATTATTCCTCTCTGGACTGTCCGATATTCCGGCTCTTCAGCTCCCTCTCTTCCTCTTCTTCCTTCTCATCTACATTCTGACAATAACATGGAATTTGCTGATCATCTCCCTCATAGTCAGTGACTCTCACCTCCACACTCCTATGCTGTAATTATGTGCATGTAAATATGTGTGTAGTTCTTTGAATTGAGAGGCGGCGCAATTACATTATTAAATTCTGAACTAGTACACGGCTGGTTTATAATTCACCAAAATGACAAAGCTGTGGCGAAAATGTAAGCCCTCTTGATTGGTAGTCACTAGATATGTGCCCCACCCCAGGGTAATGAGTACAGGGGTGCATTAATACCTCATTGGTGTTCAGATTTGGTTTACATTTTTGGGGGGTCTCCTCTGACCAACTGCCGATGAATCGAACACAGATATTTTCACTATGCCACTATGTAGAGTGGGAAAAGGGTCACCTAGGACTCCCAGCAAGAGTGGCTGAGCGGCTCCAGGAAAGTACTGTTACCAGGAAAGAGCTGGTTTTACAACTCATTCCGGGTTTTCCGGATTGTAGTTGGGATCCTGGAGCCGGGAGATTTCTAAGAGAACTGGGAGGGAAGAAATCTCCATTCCTGGGTCCGGGCTTTAGTGGTGACCAGCAACAAATGATGGTGCACCTGTGCAAAGCCCTTTATGAGGAGGATGCTGGGTCAGGTTCAAGGCTCCACCTGGGTGACAGAGGAGGTCTCTGCAGGAGTCAGGAGGGATCCACCCTGGGACCAGTCTGTGGCTGGCAGACTAAGGAGTGTGTCACCTGTGTGGTGAAAAGTGTTTGGTAATCAGACAACCTAAAGTCGGTGGACTTTGAAAGTGCTATTTTGGATAAAGAAAGAAAACTGTAGTTTGTGTTTGAAAACCCCTGCGAGGGAAAACCTGTGTGGACTTTTGAGTTGGATTTAATAAAAGTGGGCAAGGAAGCCCTTCAAAGAAGTCATAAGCGAGTGGATGCGTCCTTAATGCGCTACCATTGGAAGCTAAATCTCACAATACCCACGGCTACTATGAGAAATACAAAGAGGTCATCTCCACTGTGGAGGTATTTTGGAAATGTCTTAGTCAGACTAACAGCTTGATAGTCTTCTGCGGTTCTCCATCAGGTCCACAAACCTTCTGGAGGGTTAATAAACAAGATTGTGTGAATGTGTGAAATGTGCCATTTGTCTATTGGCAATAGGCTTGAGAAACTCTAGATTGTTCTGCTCCGGTGAACTTGTTATGTTACAGCGAAACAAAAACTTGGTGCACGCCAAACAGTTTTCCACACACCAACATCTTAAATTTGCCTTAGTCTGTAGCTTTGTAGATCCATAGTGTATGACCACTGGTGCTAGATAACTGATAGCCACAGAGCTGCACCCAAAATATATATAACAAAGAAGGTTATTGCCATACACCATTCATTGAGGGTCACCATATCCCAAGGATTCCTTCTGTCAAGGAATGCATGAAAGATTTTTGACAGGATAGCATTCAACAACATGGAAGCCACCATAGCCACCATTAATAGTAAGCCACCATACAACACATGGATCTGGGAAGCAAGATGGTTCCTCACATTCTTACATTATGCCAAGACCCCACCACCAGGTTAAAGGTCAACAGTTACCTGTTGGACACCTTCTGCATTCATAATGTCAGCAGACAATGGTGCCTATTACCTCCCCTGATCTTCATCCTGTCCCTGAAGCCTTTTCTCTTGAGACTTCACATGGATCCTCGTTTTTACCCCTTACATGAAATTCAAGATTGAAGCTTCACTGATAATCTTTTACTTTTTCTCATCAAGACACTTACATCCCTCCCAAACTTTGTGAAAGTATTTGAGGAGTTCCAGCTACATTCCCTGCTGCTCTGCTCTTTGGAATAACATTGTAGCAAGAAACAACACAGCCATGCTCATAGCCCCTAAACACATAGGAGGATTGGGTTACCAGACTTCAGAAAGTACACCTCATGAGGATGCTTGACTAAAATATACAAAGGTTCAACAAAGGCCAGGTTCATATTGAATAATTAACTTCTGATTTCCTGTATTTATAATGTAATTAGCAAACTGAAAATTCCAGATACATTGTCCTCTATGAAGTGGTGGGAAGCTGAACTAAATTTTTATCTCTCCCCAGAACAATGGTTCAAGGCGATCTCATGGCCCTTGAAAACGTCACAATGCCTAAGTCACTGGGAATCCCAGCAGAAATTGTTGCATAAATGGTACTTTACACCCCAGAAATTAGCAAAAATCTACCCCTCTTCCTCACCACTCTGCTGGCGGAACTGCGGCATTGTGGGGTCCTTGACGCACATTTGGTGGTCTTGCCCCTCCATACGACCTTTTTGGGCTGCGGTTTTTACCTCTATCTCCACACTTACTCAGCTCCCCTGCAGGATCTCCCCACAACTTGCCCTGTTGGTGGTGGATTTGGATGAATCACCACCAATCTTTAGGACTGTAGTGTCCCATGTGCACATAGCGGCCCGCCTTGCTCTTGCGAGAGCATGGATACAGCTAGCACCACCTTCCCTACACACAGTAATCCAAATATTGAACACTCACGCACATTTTGAATTCTTTTTTGCCAAAGCTCATTGTAAACTCCATAATTTCACTTCGCGCTGGGCCTGCTGGTTAGCAGATACTAGATGTTTGACTCGTATTACATGACTCACACGGGGGTACCACTACTATATTGACAGGTATGTTCACCACGAGTTCCGACCTCTGAATGGCCATCAGTGATCCGTACATTATAGTTGTTCACATTTCCTTTCCCTGTGTAGGACTTTTATGTCTTTTTGAGCATATTGGCCGTCCATTACTGTACTGTATTCATGCGCTGATCATTTGACCTGCTATCCATGATACCTTCTGTACTGCTGTCCGATATATGTCCTACCTTTCACATCTCCATTGTGTCCGATTTTACAATTGCACATTTTCCTGTATGTATTGTGTTCTTGTTTGTTGTTATAATAAAAATCTCAATAAACTCATTGTTAAAAAAAAAAAATTAACTTCTGATATTTGAATTGGCACATGGTCTTCGATTAGTAAACGCTCTCTCATCCCAACCGTGTTGTCCTACTTGACTATTAGTGCCGCGCTGAAGGCATTTCATAGCTTCTGCAAAAGGTTTGTTACCTCCAGCCCAATGCTAAATGCTAAATGGTGGTTGGGGGGGGTGGGCAGGATTAGAAAAGTTTAGGTTACATAAGTTAGGAGAACCAGGAAAGCAATGAAACTAAGATGAGGGCAAGATACCCCAATGTTCTAGAGATTTGTTAGCATGTGGGTTCGGTATTATGAGCCGGGGATAAGTGGAGTAGCAGGGTGACGGCAAGTGTAAGGGTGATATGTATAGGCTGTGGGGTGGAGAAGAGGGGTGAAGAAATGAGAGTTTAATGATGGAGGACTCTATTGTGAGAAGTAAAGGAAGAGAGAGCATGTTAGAGGGATCAGAGAGTAGGAAGGAGACTTGGAGAAAAAGATCAGGATGGGAAAACCAGGTTCACTTGCAGTGTGTCTGGGGTGAAGTATTGAGTTCTGAAGTTGCTTTCATGTTGGTGCCTTAGTGTAAGTGCCGTATTCTAAGTGTCCCGTATTTGAGCATAGATGTACTTTACACAAAGATATATAATGTCTGCCTGTGACCTGACCCCTGTCTATGCCCCATAAGATGAACTAAACTTATAACGACATGGGGTGGGGGATTGTCAATAATTCAGTGGGGAGTGATGATTTCATCATTTCAGCATTATTTTACCTTGGAATATATTGTTTTTCTATTTACACATTTGCTCTGGGCAATTCCCCAGTTTTTTTTATATTTTGATGGAAAACATAAATGTTCTCACAGAATGTTGAGTTTAATAAACTTTGTCATAGATTGTGACTTTTCTTTTAGTGATGGAAGATGTCTATAATATTCTGTATCACTCTAAATAAGACAGCATTTTGGCCAACTGAAAGATGAACGTTCCTCAGATTCCTCCACTCTTTATTATTTTCACCTTTCCTGTGGTTTTTCCTTTCATTGTGTTTCCATTTTTCCACTCAGTTGCCCCAAATTTCACCTCTTTTTATTGTCACATCCAAACTTTACATTTCAGACTTCAGTAAATATGAAGAACGTTGACTTTAAACTCACTCAGTTATCAGTAGGACAATGTTGTGTGTCGCTGAGGGATGAATCCACTCAGAGGAAGCTTTAATTTCTGTAGGGATTCATTTCCCCGAGGAGACGTGTTATAGACGGATACTCCTGTGAGCTCCGGGGACATTTCTGTATTATAAATATATGAATGTGCGGCTAATAACAATGTATTGTGACCAGAAATGTCACACAGGTTTAGTATTATGTTACCTGCGTTCTATTATAATAATGTGATGTGTCTCCACATCTGACCTGCTGCCCTTCTAGAAGACATATCCCCTATCCATTTTAATTAACTGAACTAACCTCTGGGAAGAGACTGAAAGAAAAATACAAATTCCCAGTCTTGAAATCCAAGTATTTATTTGGGTTTTTTATTCAGTCTTTATATAAAACTTGTGTACAGACTAACTGATGTCATCATTTCTTTCTTTTCAGAATGTGTGTGTTCAGGTAACAAAAATAAATTTAAAAAAAATAAATATGAACTAATAATAATAAATAATATTTGAATACATTAATACAATATTAACATCTATTAACATGTACAACTTTAATCTTAGGACCGTAATGTACAGGGGGACAGGTACTCTTAAAAATGAGATCACACATGGACCTATACATACGCACACATCAGGAGAACCATACACACGCACACAATAGGTTGGACTTGATGGTCGTGTGTCTTTATTCAACCTCAAATACTATGTAATCTCATTGTTAACGTGACTTTTGTCTTTTAGGATGCTGGGCAGATAAATAGACACATTTGTTATCAGGTCCAAACATTACACATATTTAATTGTAATAATCAATTAAATGATTTATCAAAGAGATTTCCTGAATTGGATATTCTATTGATTATATTATTAGTGATATATAAGTGCTTATATAATAAAGACATCACGTCACTTCCTATTTCAGTGTTTATTATTTTCTATATGAATTGTTCAGATGATGAAACAATGACATCAATATTTGCACATGATACAAAGAGTTTATAATGATATTTGTACATCTTTATGGATGAAGTTATTTTACATTTAGCAATATTGGAACATTTTGGCTCTGTTGTTTTTATGCTGCAACCGCTACTATACAGTGTACAAGACAAGCTTACATTTTACTTTCGGTGTATGTCAATGCAAAAACTTGCTTTTAGCTTTGGACAGAGTGGAGAA
>NW_017309134.1:58858-75704 GCF_000935625.1 Nanorana parkeri | reverse complement strand
ATATGAACTAATAATAATAAATAATATTTGAATACATTAATACAATATTAACATCTATTAACATGTACAACTTTAATCTTAGGACCGTAATGTACAGGGGGACAGGTACTCTTAAAAATGAGATCACACATGGACCTATACATACGCACACATCAGGAGAACCATACACACGCACACAATAGGTTGGACTTGATGGTCGTGTGTCTTTATTCAACCTCAAATACTATGTAATCTCATTGTTAACGTGACTTTTGTCTTTTAGGATGCTGGGCAGATAAATAGACACATTTGTTATCAGGTCCAAACATTACACATATTTAATTGTAATAATCAATTAAATGATTTATCAAAGAGATTTCCTGAATTGGATATTCTATTGATTATATTATTAGTGATATATAAGTGCTTATATAATAAAGACATCACGTCACTTCCTATTTCAGTGTTTATTATTTTCTATATGAATTGTTCAGATGATGAAACAATGACATCAATATTTGCACATGATACAAAGAGTTTATAATGATATTTGTACATCTTTATGGATGAAGTTATTTTACATTTAGCAATATTGGAACATTTTGGCTCTGTTGTTTTTATGCTGCAACCGCTACTATACAGTGTACAAGACAAGCTTACATTTTTTTTTTTTTAAGCATGTAAAATATGTATTATTTGAAGTAAAACAATACATACATACATGGAGAAAAGTATCACCAGGAGAAATCAGCCGGATAACATTTCGTCTAACATCGGGGCTATATATAGGCTAAGGCTTTCAGTCTCCAGGTTATGTAAGAATAACAATGGGTAATCATCAATCCATGTGTACATTCAACATATTGATTTAAACATAACTCAAGTCTTGGGAACAATAAAGAACAAATCCTTCCTCAGGACATCAGTACAGAATTAGTAGATTTAGGTGGTATTCAGGGATATACTGAGGATAATATGAACAGGGCTATGTAAGAGATGTAAGGATTCGCAGGAAAGAGTGTCTAGTATGATGGAGTAGTGTACGTGGAAGAATGGGGAGAATACTGGGTGGGTCAAAGGACATCAAGGTTTCCCAAGGTGCCTGCTAGTTTGGCTTCGAGGTACCATTGGGACAGTCTGAATATGGACATCAAATCTATCAATTGGGCAGGTTACAATTCATCTAATATGAAGGATTTCCAAGTATGGAAAACATTTTGGGTTAAGGCCTGGTTATATCTGTGTCTTGTTTATCGAACCACATTAATCGTAGCAACAGTGTCCAAAAGGAAGTGATTGTGGGGGAATCAGGTAGTATCCAGTTACTCAAGCTTACATTTTACTTTCGGTGTATATCAATACAAAAACTTGATTTTAGCTTTGGACAGAGTGGAGAATTCTAAGAACATCTTTCAGGATTTTACTGCAATCCATTCCTCTGTTAGAGAGACTTACTCTCACTTCCTGTCCCCGGGACAATGGTTTTACCGCACAGGAAGTGAGGAAAAATCTGCAATAGGGACACAGACAGGAATACAAATCTGAGAAAGGATTTATCCTTCACCTAAAAATGTTATTTTGTGTTGCAGAGTTCCCCACACTTAGAGATGTATTTATAATCAATTTGCAGAGCTATTCATCCTGCAGATCTCTGTGAATGTCCATTCTGTGTGCATGGAGGCAACATTCATGTTTTTAGTATATTTTCTTTCCATGTTAAATGTAATATCAGAAAAATACTGGATGGGGCCAAGGAGCATAGGAATTAATTACTTCTTTCTTATCCTTCACAGCTCCATTTAGTGGTCACAATGTGGAATAATCCTGATATGACATTTGATTTAGAATGAAAATATGTCAATAACATTTGTTTTTGCTTCCAATCAAACAGAATGAACACACGGATGACAGAGGAGTCAGCGCTGGATCGGAGACCGGCACCAGCACTGGAGGGAAAGCTGAAATCTACACTAAAGAAGAAGATGATCGGATTAAGAGGCAAACTTTAAGGTAAGTCCTTACACTAACATTGGGGGGAGGGAAAAAATAGCCTTTAATGTAACCTGGATAGCTGTAATAACCTGGCAGGGTCACAACCCTTCTTCACTATGCAAAACGAAGAAAGTACATTTTACAAGGTGACATTACGATGCCTGAATTGCATGTTTAGGTTCTTTAAATACTATTGCAGGTCAGGAGTCAGGAGCCTTTATGTATTTCTTGTTCGAAGTCTCAGCCGCTCCTTGAGATCCGAGCACAAAAAGTAGAACATTTTCTTATCTCCAGACTGAATATTGTCCTGTGTAGCAATTATTGTATTTGGAATCAAATTTTTGGAATCTAATTTAGGATCCAGTTATTCCAGCCGGGACTCCCAGAACTACTGTGCCAATGGAAATAAAAAGTCAGATTATTATTTCTGATGCGGCAGCACACACTGACTTCTCTCTCCATCTCGGTGATTTGATCAATGTCGGAGATTTCTGATCATGTTTTGTAATATTTGGCATTGCTGATAGAAATTAGAAACTGGTTCATGTTTTCTACACCAAAACACAACATTTTGATATTTTGTTGCAGAATTTCTGTATTGGATACTTTATATTCCCATACATCAAGTCCTACAACATACTGAAGAGGTGAATTTTGTTTTCTGTATTAATCTCATAAATAAAAAGTATGAATGAAAATATAGCAATGTGGAATCAGACAATTCTGAATGAATTATTCCTCTCTGGACTGTCCGATATTCCGGCTCTTCAGCTCCCTCTCTTCCTCTTCTTCCTTCTCATCTACCTTCTGACATTAATCTGGAATTTGCTGATCATCTCCCTCATAGTCACTGACTCTCACCTCCACACCCCTATGTATTTCTTCCTTGGGAACCTGGCCAGTCTGGACCTCTGCTGTTCCTCGGTCACCGTCCCACGAATGTTATTTGACCTTCTCACCCAGAGAAGAAAGATTACTATAACGGCTTGTATATCCCAAGTCTTCTTCTTTATATTCGTTGCTGACTCTGAGGTTTTCCTGTTGTCTGTCATGTCCTATGATCGATATAATGCCATTTGTCAGCCATTACATTACATACAGATCATGAGATGGAAAGTGTGTGTACGCTTGGTGTCCATTGTGCGGTGTATCGGTGTTATCCACTCTTTAGTTCACACACTTGGTGCTTTAAATTTAACATTCTGTGAACCAAATATTGTAGAAAGTTTCTTCTGTGACCTTCCTCAGTTGTTACAGATCTCCTGCAGTGACATCTTCATCAACATTCTGCTCATCTTTATCTTTGGCTCCTTCCTTGTAGGTGGTTCCCTAATACTGACCATCCTGCCCTATGTCTCTATATTCAAAACTGTCCTGAAGATGCAAGTTAAGGGTCAAAGGAGTAAAGTTTTCTCTACGTGTTCCTCTCATCTGACAGTGGTCTTCACATTTTATTCCTCGGGTTTTTTAAATTATTTTCGCCTAGGCACCAATAATCACTATGCTGCTGACAAAGTGTTGCCTATCTTTTATGCCGTGATTGTTCCGCTCCTCAACCCTCTGATATACAGTCTGAGGAACCAGGATTTCAGAGCGGCATTTCAAAGTGTTTTTTTCAGGAATATCTTCCAAACAAAATTCAGAAATCATCTTAGCTAAACCCTGATTTGTAGATATTAGAAAGATACAAAAGTACCTTCTTAAGTCCCATTGGGGAGATTTCCCTTCACTTCCTTTCCCAAGAATAGAGAAGGAAGTGATAATTAATTTCTCCCAAGAGATTGGAAGTCCCCACTTAGACAGTAGTCACAGGAAGACACATTCCCATGATCATATTTCTCCTTACTATTAGTTCTGGTGCCAGTCATAACATTTTAGATTTCTCATGACTTTTGCCGCCTGGCTTCCTTAATGGGACTTCTGATATCGGTATTCGGTATCGGTGAGTACCAGAAAAAAAATATCGGTACTCATACTTGATGCCGAAAAGCCGGTATCGGTGCATCCCTACTATATACAATGCTGTAATTTACATACTATTAAACATCCCGATCTGTATTGACATATAATTAGATAAACATTGTTTTTTTCAGTAGGTGAAAAAAGATGGTAGGGCAGGAAAAGTCATGAAAGGTTTGTCCTGGGCCCACCAATATTAAAATGCCCAGATCTGTAGCTTTGTAGAGGTATCTGCAGCTTATTACCACTGGTGCCAAATAACCCATATGCATAGAGATGCACTAAAACTATATGAAATTCCAGACTCCGCAACACCACAGTCAGAGAATGCTCTGTTCTTTATTGTTATACGTTGTTACGCTGTGAAATGTATACTCATCTTCCTTTGTACAGAGCCAAAAAAAAGTCTAGAAAAGAAAAATGTAAGTCGATGGAGAGACCCTCCGCACTCCCCACAGCAGTCCCGGCCAGATAAGAAAAAAGTGGTGCTCGCAGTGATGAATTACCACGGATGGCACCGTGCACACACAGGAAAGTCAGGAAATCACCAGCACTCAGTAGTAAAGATAAATATGTCCCTTTCATTGGACAGAAAGCGTCACAGACATCCAAATAAACCGACGTTTCGGGGGCCGCGCAGGGTCCCTTCCTCAAGGCAGGAAGGGACCGTGCATTCCTCAAGGCAGAACTCGACATATCAGGTCAATGCTCTGTTTAATTCTCAGACGCTTGGAATCTTTTCACGCTGTCTTGCTGCTGATCCTATACTCTATAGTCACTTATAGATCAGCAATTCTGATTTACTGCCAGTGGGTGAAGGACATTATCATGATCAGTGACATATGCCTGCTGCTAGATTCTCAGGAATAGATCAAGAAAAAGATGTATTTCCTGTAGTTGGCCAACAACTTTTCACAATGTAGATGGCAATCTAAAGAAAATGTAATAAAAAGCTGAAAGAAAGAATATTCTGCTTTACTCTCTTACATTTGTAGGAAGATTATCACCTGTTGGGCCCGGTGTCAGAGCATTGTAGTTTATATACAAGTTTGTAGTTTCTGTTGTGTGATGTCATGGTTCATGTTCACAATGTGACTCAACCAGGTAATGCAGCACATTTATGAAGAAGTTGCACCAACTTTACACCCGGAATGAGTTTGTCCCCCCTCAGCATTTGTCCTTATACCTCCCCTATAAGGGCACGGCTCTGCACTGAGGCAGATTCATACACTGTGAGCTCCTCTACAGACAATCAATTATGCTTTGAAAGCATCTCTGTGTCTTCTTTACTCACCAACTGACCTTCATTGATCCTGGGAATGTCCAAGAGGAAGCAGCAGTCTGGTGGTGGTCCAGTCTCAGATGTAATGGAAGCTCTTAAGGAAGTTGAGACTTGTAAATGGTCTACAAGTGTCATTGACTGAGCCAATCGATGGATTGTGTGCGAATGTTCTCATTTACCAATCAATTTTTTAAAATGTTTTCAGTCAATAAAAATGATCTTAGGTTACAGTCACATAAAGACCAACTTTTTAAAGGTCTCAACATTCAGCCAAGAGAGAGACAAATGTGGATAGTCACAGGTCAAGGAAAAGGTAAAATATAAACCTATGTTCCATTAAGTAACAAAATAAACAGTTAATCTCTTGTATATCAGGCCCGGTAAATAAATAATAGTATGAATGAAGGGTAGGGGTTGGCTGTTACCCACTTCCCCAGGAGAAGGGGGATGCCTCATGTTATTTGATCATTGAGCATTGTCAGTGTGGTAGACTAAACTTGATTTGGGGGATCATCTGCACCTAATCTGCTTTGCTGGTTGGAAGGATAGGGGCATAAACATGAAACTGATAAGATTGTAATCAGACAACGGGGTATGCTTGCAGACAGTGCAGATGCGGGAGAACACAAGGTCAAGGGTGTTGCTATCAGAGTAAGTAGAATGATGTATCCAATGTGATAGGCCGAAGGAAGAGGTTGAGGAGTTGAGAAGTAGTGCGGGGTGTTAACATTTACAAGGAGGTTAAAATCACCAAGGATGATAGTGGAGGTAGTCAGGCATAAAAGAAGTGTGACACCAGTCCTAGAGTGTCACACTTGCTGTAGTTGCAACGTATGGGATCACAACTGCGGAGTGCAGCAGTAGGGTGGTGTGTGGAGACGGCATCTCAGGCTCGAGTCCCAGGCGTCACTCCCAATCTTTAGCGGGGAGTTTGGGACTCTAGCATCACAGCCGTATGTAACAAAAAAGGGTTAAATGCAGGGCTATTGCGTCATAGCCTAGGTTACCAATGACTAACCAAAACAGGAGGTACGTTTGCAGATTTATAGATAGTGAATTGCCACTTAGCCTCAGATATGCCAGGGATTTCCCCAAAAGAAACAGTTCAGCGGTAATCAATACAGTCTGTATCCACACAAGCTTTAACGAGCAAAGGTCTGGTTTAAGGCTTCCCCGGAGGGGTACTTACGCTTTGGTGCTTCAGATAGAGGTGCAAGGTGCAGGTCCACAGGCTGATCAATAGGGGCCCTCCCCAGGCAGGGCTGAAAGTCTCAGAGGCTAGGTATGGCTTGGTTCAGGTGTCAGGAGGCTGCAGGCGTTCTGACTCCAATAGTGGAATGCCATGCTGCCTCAGCTGGGGCTTTAAATAGCCCAGGGATGTGGGAGGAGCCAGCCACCAGAACGAACGGCTTCCGCGTTCCACCGTGGAACGCAGGCCGCTCGCTCCACAATCCGGAAGTCGAGTGGCTTCCGCGTTCCACCGTGGAACGCAAAGCGGCCGTCCCTGCAATTGGAGAGACCTGAGCGGTCTGACCCCTCGGGACTCGTTACATAGAGCAATCCTTAGATAAACTTTGGGAAAGCAGACAAGTCCATGGAAATTCAAAATAGGAGCGGGACAGAGAGGTAGGTGTGGGCATAACGTGGAAAGTGGTGTGTAGGAATAGTAGGAATCCAACTTCCCTTTTCTCTACTGGATCTGGGTCAATGAGTCTTTTGGTCCTTGTTCCTTTAGATGTAGGTACACTGCTGAATCCTGACCAGAGGGTTTGGCTCTTCTATGCTGTGCCATACTCTGGTGTAGCTGCTGTTTTGTTTCACCGAACTGGGTGAACCAGATGTTGCCTCAGTGTATTGCCGGGTGTAAAGCAGACAGGTATGTGATGTTTTTTTAAAAACAATTCTGAGTTTCAATTCAGCTACATATGGGATGACGCATCCTAGACAGGGAGGAGGACTGGTTTAAAAGAGGTGGGAAAGAGGCCATTTATGTAAAAATGGAGAAGCCAAGCTTGAGTAGAGTTGGGGGGGGGGCTGAGACATCTATTGTCTGCACATACAATGCTGTATAACTCCTCTCTCTCTGGGCAGGTTTATAACACCTCCTAGACTCCAATTCTGCAAATGCAATCACCACCTGGTTGTGACTAATAGATTATGTGGATTGGAGCGACATTCACCATATTTATTCCCAGAGCATTTTTTGTACAAGTCATTCTGAATTGAGAAAGCTGGTCGGATGTCCAGTGAAACGTCTTCAAGAAAAATACAGAAAGTCCAGTTGCCTTGACTTATTTTTTACAGATATACCAAGACCTGGGTGAATGAACCTTCACAGACATGCATCTCTGATAGTATGGGGGTGTATTAGTGTGTATGGAATGGACATCCCTGATGGTATGGGGGTGCATTAGTGTGTATGGAATGGACATCTCTGATAGTATGGGGGTGTATTAGTGTGTATGGAATGGACATCTCTCTTGCTATGGGGGTGCCTTAGTGTGTATGGAATGGGCATCTCTGATGGTATGGGGGGCATTAGTGTGTATGGAATGGACATCTCTGATGGTATGGGGGTGCATAAGTGTGTATGGAATGGGCATCTCTGATAGTATGGGGGTGTATTAGTGTCTATGGAATGGACATCCCTGATGGTATGGGGGTGCATTAGTGTGTATGGAATGGACATCTCTGATGGTATGGGGGTGCATTAGTGTGTATGGAATGGACATCCCTGATGGTATGGGGGTGCATTAGTGTGTATGGAATGGACATCTCTGATGGTATGGGGGTGCATTAGTGGGTATGGAATGGACATCTCTGATGGTATGGGGGGCATTAGTGTGTATGGAATGGACATCTCTGATGGTATGGGGGTGCATTAGTGTGTATGGAATGGACATCTCTGACGGTATGGGGGTGCATTAGTGTGTATGGAATGGACATCTCTGATGGTATGGGGGTGCATTAGTGTGTATGGAATGGGCAGCTTGCACATCTGGAAAGGCCTCATCACTGCTGAAAGATATATCCGGGTTTTAGAGCAACGTATGCTCCCATCCAGACGACGTATTTTTCAGAGAAGGTCTTGTATATCTCAGCAGGACAATGCTAAACCTCATACTGCATCTATGACACCAGCATGGCTTTGTAGTAGAAGAGTCCGAGGGCGGAGCCTGCCTACGGTCCAGACCTTTCACCAAAATATTTGGCGCATCTTTAAACGAAAAATACGACAAAGAAGACCTGGGACCTGCTGAGCAGTTAGATTCCTATATCAGGCAAGAATGGGACAACATTCCTCTCCCAAAGCTCCAGCAACCGGTCTCCTCACTTCCCAGACATTTACAGAGTGTTGTTAGAAGAAGAGGGGATGCTACACCGGGGTAAACACAGCCCGTTCCCAACTTTATTTGAGACGTGTTGCTGCCATCAACTTCAAAACCATCTTATTTTGTTTCTTAAAATTTTCAATTTTCTCAGTTCTAACATTTGATATGTTTTCTAATTTCTATTGTGAATACAATTCGGGTTTATGAGATTTGCAGACCATTGCGTTCTGTTTTTATGTAGATATTACACAGCGCCCCAACTTTTGTGGAATTGGGGTTGTAGTTTATCAACTCTGTCATTTATCGTGACTTTTCTTTTTAGTGATTGAAGACGTCCATAATATTCTGTAATACTCTAAATTAGACAAAACGGGCAACAAAACTATAACCGAGGCCAACATGAGGATGAACGTTCCTTAGATTCCTCCACTCCATTATATTCCCCTTTCCTGTGGTTTTTTGTTTGTTTCAGTGTTTCCATTTTGCTCAGTTGCCCCACATTTCACCTCTTTCTATTGTCACATCCATTGATGGTATGGGGGTGCATTAGTGGGTATGGAATGGCATCCCTGATGGTATGGGGGTGCATTAGTGTGTATGGAATGGACATCTCTGATGGTATGGGGGTGCATTAGTGGGTATGGAATGGACATCTCTGATGGTATGGGGGGCATTAGTGTGTATGGAATGGACATCTCTGATGGTATGGGGGTGCATTAGTGTGTATGGAATGGACATCTCTGACGGTATGGGGGTGCATTAGTGTGTATGGAATGGACATCTCTGATGGTATGGGGGTGCATTAGTGTGTATGGAATGGGCAGCTTGCACATCTGGAAAGGCCTCATCACTGCTGAAAGATATATCCGGGTTTTAGAGCAACGTATGCTCCCATCCAGACGACGTATTTTTCAGAGAAGGTCTTGTATATCTCAGCAGGACAATGCTAAACCTCATACTGCATCTATGACACCAGCATGGCTTTGTAGTAGAAGAGTCCGAGGGCGGAGCCTGCCTACGGTCCAGACCTTTCACCAAAATATTTGGCGCATCTTTAAACGAAAAATACGACAAAGAAGACCTGGGACCTGCTGAGCAGTTAGATTCCTATATCAGGCAAGAATGGGACAACATTCCTCTCCCAAAGCTCCAGCAACCGGTCTCCTCACTTCCCAGACATTTACAGAGTGTTGTTAGAAGAAGAGGGGATGCTACACCGGGGTAAACACAGCCCGTTCCCAACTTTATTTGAGACGTGTTGCTGCCATCAACTTCAAAACCATCTTATTTTGTTTCTTAAAATTTTCAATTTTCTCAGTTCTAACATTTGATATGTTTTCTAATTTCTATTGTGAATACAATTCGGGTTTATGAGATTTGCAGACCATTGCGTTCTGTTTTTATGTAGATATTACACAGCGCCCCAACTTTTGTGGAATTGGGGTTGTAGTTTATCAACTCTGTCATTTATCGTGACTTTTCTTTTTAGTGATTGAAGACGTCCATAATATTCTGTAATACTCTAAATTAGACAAAACGGGCAACAAAACTATAACCGAGGCCAACATGAGGATGAACGTTCCTTAGATTCCTCCACTCCATTATATTCCCCTTTCCTGTGGTTTTTTGTTTGTTTCAGTGTTTCCATTTTGCTCAGTTGCCCCACATTTCACCTCTTTCTATTGTCACATCCAAACTTTCTTTCAGTAAATATGAAGAACTTAAAGTTACATTTTTTTGTAATGTTAGAAGGGGGTACATAACCCTGTCTGTACTGTGCTGGCTCGTTTCATTATAATTTGTACAGTAGATTTGAACACTGTCTGTCCTAAGAAAGACAAAGGAATACAACCCTGGCTTCTGCATTGTTCATGTTAGTAAAGTTAAGCAGAGAAGCACAATCCACACATTTCAGTCCCAATCACTGTGAAGGTGCTCAGCAATTTTTCCTGCTGCAACAAAACATCTACAGGTGAAACTGGAATAATTAGAATATCGTGCAAAGTTCATTTATTTCACTAATGCAACTGAAAAGGTGAAACTAATATATGAGAAAAGACTCATTACATGCAAAGCAAGATAGTTCAAGCCGTGATTTGTCATCATTGTGATGATTATGGCTTACAGCTCATGAAAACCCCAAGAACCCCAAATCCACAACCTCAAAAAAGTAGATTATTACATGCAATCAATAAAACAAGGATTTTACATAGAACAATATCGGACCTCTGTAAAGTACAAGCATGCATATGTACTCAGTACTTGGTTTGGGGCCCTTTTGCAGAACCTACTGCCATTACTTTTGCACGATATTCTAATTATTCGAGTTTCACCTGTAAAAGTTAAGCAATTTGTTTTTAAAAAATATGTTTTCGGTATTCTGTGTGAATGGGAAAACAGAACAAACATACAGAGGGGTTTTCTCAAATGTGACTGCAAAAGTGGAATTGAACTTATAGTGTTGGACAAGCCGGCTATTTTTTCAGTTTTGGATGGTGTGGAGAAGTCTAAGAACCCCTGTCCGGTTGTTGCTGCAATCCATTGATCTGTTAGAGAGACTTACACTCATTTCTGTCCCAGTGACCATGGATTTACCACACTAAAGGTGAGACAAAATCTGCACAGATTTAAATCTAATTTAGGGTCCTGTTATTACGGCCGGGACTCCCAGAACTACAACACCAATGAAAATAAAAAGTCAGATTATTATTTCTGATGCTGCAGCAAACACTGACTTCTCTCCATCTCGGTGATTTGATCAATGTCGGAGATTTCTGATCATGTTTTGTAATATTTGGCATTGCTGATAGAAATTAGAAACTGGTTCATGTTTTCTACACCAAAACACAACATTGTGATATTTTGTTGCAGAATTCCTGTATTGGATACTTTAAATTGCCAGAAATCAATTCCTACAACATACTGAAGAGGAGAATTGTGTTTCCTGTATTAATCTTATAAATAAAAAGTATGAATGAAAATATTGCAATGGTGAATCAGACAATTCTGAATGAATTATTCCTCTCTGGACTGTCCGATATTCCGGCTCTTCAGCTCCCTCTCTTCCTCTTCTTCCTTCTCATCTACCTTCTGACATTAATCTGGAATTTGCTGATCATCTCCCTCATAGTCAGTGACTCTCACCTCCACACCCCTATGTATTTCTTCCTTGGCAACTTGGCCAGTTTGGACCTCTGCTGTTCCTCGGTCACCGCCCCACGAATGTTATTTGACCTTCTCACCCAGAGAAGAAAGATTACCAAAACGGCTTGTATATCCCAAGTCTTCTTCTTTTTATTATTTGCATTCTCTGAGTCTGTTCTGCTGGCTGTCATGTCCTATGATCGATATACAGCCATTTGTCAGCCATTACATTACACACAGATCATGAATTGGAAAGTGTGTGTACAGTTGGTGTCCATTGCGTGGTGTCTCGGTTCTTCCTATTCTTTAGTTCACACACTTGGTGCTTTAAATTTAACATTCTGTGAACCAAATATTGTAGAAAGTTTCTTCTGTGACCTTCCTCAGTTGTTACAGATCTCCTGCAGTGACATCTACATCAACATTCTGCTCATCTTTGTCTTGGGAGGCTTCCTTGGAGCTGGTTGTATAATACTGACCATCTTCCCCTATGTCTCTATATTCAAAGCTGTCCTGAAAATGCAAGTTAAAGGTAAAAGAAGTAAAGTTTTCTCTACGTGTTCCTCTCACCTGGCAGTGGTCTTCATATTTTATTTTTCAGGTTCTTTTGATTATTTTCGCCCCGGCACTAATAATCACTATGCCGCTGACAAAGCGTTGCCTGTCTTTTACACGGTGATTGTTCCGCTCCTCAACCCTCTGATATACAGTCTGAGGAACCAGGATTTCAGAAAAGCATTTAAAGTGGTTTTTTTTATGAATTTCTTCCAAACAAAATACAGAATCCATCTTAGCTAAACCCTGATTTGTAGATCTTAGAAAGACATAGAAGTACTTTCCCCATTGGGGAGATATCCCTTCACCCCCCAAGCATGACAGGAAGTAAGAATTCAATTTCTCCAAAGTGATAGGAAGTCCCCTCTATGACAGTAGCCAATAAAGTTCCTATATTTAGATTTCACCTTACTTCTTTCTTCCATTGTTCTTGTTCTGTTGTCAGCTATATAAAAGTTTGATTTCCAATCGCTCTTTTGATCAAGAAAACAATAAACTTGCCCTGGGCATCGCAGACTGGGTCCTGAAATCTTAGGACTGAACAGCTGCATGTTCAAAAGCACTTAATTGAACATTTATAAAGTGAATTTTTACATCCCCCCCACCACTTCCACCCACTAACTCATTCACTGCCCAGGACATTGCCATTCATTTCAAAAACAAGATAGATGCAATTTAGCGGGTGAGGGTAGCCGGGGTTCAATATAGACTTGAAAAACCTAATGTAAATAAAGCATTAGGACCAGATAACCTGCACCCCAAGGTACTTAAAGAACTCAGCCAGGTTATAGCGAGACCGTTATTCCTCATTTTCAAGGACTCCTTAATGACTGGTAGGGGACCAAGTAACTGGCAGGAAGCTACGGTAGTACCGATATTCAAAAAAGGGTCAAAATACCAACCTGGGAACTACAGACCGATCAGTCTATCATCAATAGTATGCATACTCCTCAGAGAACGTAACATACAGGGATACAGGTACCCTTACAAACAATATCATACAGGGACTAGTACACATGCATACACATGCAGAATCACATACATACACGCAATAGGTTGAACTTGATGGACCTGTGTCTTTATTCAACCTCAAATACAATGCAACTATGTAATAATTTGTCATGTGATCTGCACTGTACAGTCATCTTCAACAATGAATGCATCAGGTCCACCACAATATGTATTAGTTAGAGGAGGCTGCAAATCGTTTCTCTGACACCTGCCTTACCACCTGCCCCTGGACCCTGTTCCCTCACCACTACTCCGGTCACCCTCTTGTTCTATCCTACACTCTCTTGCTCACATCTACAATCTTTTCTTCTCTACCTGCATCTTCCCCTTCCCTCTAAAATTTGCACTGGTCAACCCATACCAAAGAAATCCTCACTGGACATCTCCAACCTGAAGAATCTCAGACCAATCTCCTTACCTCTGTTCCCCTCTCAACCCCTTACAGTCTGGCTTTTGCCCCCCAACACTCCACTGAATCTGCCCTGCTAAAACTCACTAATGACTGCTAAAAACAATGTCCAAAACTCCACTCATTTGGCCTCCAAGACTCTGCTCTCTCATGGTTCTCCTCCTACCTATCTTAGTGCTCCTTTAGATTCACCTAGCAATCTACCACCTCCTTTCCTCTTCCTCTTTCGATGTTATTTGAGTATCTGTCCTCAGACCCCTTCTTTTCTCTAGCTACACCTTCCAATACCATCTCTATGCTAATGACATACAAATATATTTCTCCACCCCACAGCTCACACCTTTGCTCTACTTGCACATCACAAATTTACTTGCTGACATATAAGTTAGGATGTCACACTACTTTTTAGAAACTCAATCGTTTAAAAACTGAGCTAATGATATTTCCAACTTCTCCCATGCTTGCCTCCAGGTCTCTCCCATTCTCTGAAACTCCCTATCCCAACATTTTGAGCTATCACCTATCCTGCCTTCTGTAACAAGGGCACTCGACTGTATTCCAGAAATGCAAGTAAAACGCAGTTTATTAAGGGCAAGCACAAAAAGTCTCCATCAACAGGGTAGCCTTCCCCTGTTACAGAAGACAGCTTCCAGCAGCAACATCAAAGATAGTCTTTTGTTCACACAAAGGCTAACATTTATGTACTGTTCATGATACTCTCACTGCTCTCCCAGCAGTGTGTCCAACAGGTCCCTTGGGTCACCGACCTTCCTGACCTCTCCCGGCCTCCCCCGGCTTTTCCCCGTGCGACCAGCACGCACCTGAGTCTGCTGTGGCTGTGTGCCTCCTGCACACACACAACTCTAACACAACTCTCCAACACAACTCTGGTCCAGACTCCTAATAAGGTCGCTCTCAGCCACTTGATCAGCCCAAGCTGGTCATTGGTAACACCTGGCCCCAGGACTGGAGATCTCATCCCACCCAGAGCTCTAAGAGATCTCCAGATCCCAGCTACAATTAGGAAAACCTGGAAGGACCTGAAAAGCCAGGCTCTTCCTTAAAACAGTCTTTACATTCTGGACCCTCTCAGCCCCTTTGGCTGAGAGTCCTGGGTGCCAATGTTGCTATACTACGCCGCGGCATTGCCATGCACTGCCACACTGCCTAGCCTACTCCCCCCCAGCAATAATAAAAAAAAGACATGGGATTCTCCTTAATATTATAACCAGACTCTTTTCCAAGTATGCAACCTGGGTGGACAGGAAAAGCAAGGCAGCGAGCATACAGCCCCCCTTTCTTGTACCATACTAGGCCAAATGACTTTCCACAATGAGTAGTACCTTGCAAGGGGCAAAGGAGTGGGGCAAAGCCCCCTTTTTTGCCCAGTACCCTGGTCCCAATGTTGAGGGTCAATGGCCAATTTCCCACCACCGTGAACTACAAATAGGAGGTAGGGGTAAATGTATGGTGGAATCTGGAAGCCTACTTTTTTTAGGGGGTCACTAAATATCTGCCCCCATACTCATTAGAATGAGTACAAGGGCACATAATAATCCAACGGTGATCAGATTCAATTTCACTTTTTGGCTGATTTTCGATCTCTTTCGCTGAACTGCCCGAGAATCGAAAACAGACATTTTGGACTAAAAAATTTTTTTGTTTTGTTTAAAAGGCTTAAATACGTTTATTATTACACGCATGCGCAGGGCAAAAATAAATAGTTTTCTTATGAAACAAATGAAAACGAAAAACTTCCCTTTCGTTTCATCAAAAGATTGAGAGACTAGACACGTGCGACTCGTTTCATTCCGAATCTAAAATTTGGACGATGTTTCGGAAATTCAGAGATTTGAATGTATCCAAATTCCGAATTACAGATATAATGAATGCAAACGAATCCGAATTTCCAATTCCTAAATTAGTTAGCGGTAGTCTGTAGGAACTTTCGTTTGTTGGACGAAATTTCGTTGCAGCAAAGTGACATTTGAGAAAAAAACATAAAAAATTCCCCTCAAATGTCACTTTGCTGCAACGAACGAATGAAATGAAAACGAAACGAAACGTCATGCAGACTACGGCTAACTAATTTCGCCCCCATCCAAATCCCGAAAAACAAAATACCGGCAAAAAATTTTTTGCCGGTGCGCATGTCTATGTTTGACTTTTGGTAGAAGCCATGAGAAACTCTAAGCTGTTCTGCTGCAATGAGCTTGTATTGTTATAGCTGAAGACAAAGGTTGTAAGTAGAGGAGGAAATGGTTCACACCAAATGGTTTTCCATCCACCTTCATCAGGCAAACACGGGTTACCTTATCAAGGTGCCATGTGTCCTGAAACATTGCTTACACTGTGATAAATAAGAAGCTCCATCTTGATCATATCATGTGCATGTTGTAGCAGAAAAACAAATACCACATTGGGTCAGTGCTGTCTCCTCTTCCTTTCATGTACAGACTAGATTATTCACTGAATGACTCAATCTGAAACTTCAAATTAGAACTAAGCAGGTAACCAATCTGATGACATCTGTGATCTGATGGTATGGCAGCTAGGCATTCCACATTATGTAAACACTGAGAAAATTCGGGGAAAATAGGCCTCTGTAGTAGCCGAGGTAAGGTGTTGTTGTGCATTATGTTGTCAAGTATGTACATGACTGTCAGGGTTCCGCCCACTGACTTTACTGGTTTGCAGCATTCTGGCTTGGCTGCCATTTCACTCACCTGTCTCCTTCCTTGCTCGAGCAGACTCTGGAACCTTGCTCACTACTCCCGGGCTCTCTTATGCCCTGATAGGAAAGCATCATCTGAGTGAGTCAGATGGGAGTTTCCTGTATATACCTAATATATATATACCACTCAGTCCAGTCTGACCTTGCCCTTGTGTGAGCTTCCTGCTAGTGCTTTCCTGCTGCTCTGAGTATCCTGATTCTGTGTATGACCTGATCCTGGCTGACGTTCTCCTCTGGCTCCTGCTTGTGGCTTGTTCCTGACAACGCTGATTTCCTGGCTCATGGCTTGTTCCTGACGACACTGATCTCTGTGTTCCTGACCTGGCTTTGATGACTACCCACTCTGGCTCCTGACTCCGGCTTGTTCCTGTTTAAGACTCTGCTTGCTCCTGTGGACAGACAAAATCCTTTTTGTCTGTTCTCTTTGATTAACGTCGGAACACCCCCCC
>NW_017309134.1:46425-58738 GCF_000935625.1 Nanorana parkeri | reverse complement strand
AAAAGGTGGGAGACAAGGGGGGGGCGGGGGGGCTGGAGGACCAGAGCTATGAGACAAGTTTGGTCATTTAAACATGCTCACGCTGGAAGTGAGGAGAATAAGAGGGGACATGATTTGAATGTGCAAAATGTTCAGTAGAGATGCAACATCAGCAATAAACTATTAGCAGTATACTCCTTAACAAGGACTAGGAGCCACCACCTAAAATTGGTGGAGAAAATATTTTTTTTTTTATTTCCAACAAGTTTTTTTGTTTTATACACAAATACATATGAAAAAGCCTCATACAAACATTTTTCCATAGCTCCATAATCCGGGATGGGTAGGGGAGGGGAGGGTGGGAGGGGCAAGGGATAGGTTCAAGACAGGAAGGGAGGGGGTTGGCCCGCAAGCTGAAACACTTATACGTTACATGCTTATCCAGGATTGGTCAATGCAAAGTACTGTTTCACCCTTTATAGGTACATATCACCCCTTTCTGATCTAATTCACATTCTAATGTCACTCAATACCCATTGCACAGCTGAAAAGTATTGCTTCTGAAAAGATAAAGGGTATAGGTTCTATTAGGGGTGTAGCGCAAACGTGAGGTACAACTCATGCGACAACAGTTTCCCCCACTATGAGTACATATCACAACATGCTAAACTAATTCACATTCCAATGTCGCTCAATACCCATAGAACAGTTGAAAAGTATGCCTTTGAAAAGATAAAGGGTATAGATTCCATTAGGGGTGTGGCAAAATCGTGAGGTACCAACGGAAGGTCGGTCACCAATCCCCAGCGGGCTAAGATACCCTTGGAAAACTCTATGTTTATATTGCGACTTAGGGGCATCTGGTCGCCACCTGAGGGCAAAGCTCCTCTCCGTGCCCTACATGCAGTTCATCTCGCCAGCACTCAGGACATGGATTTGAGAGCCTGAAAATCCTGGGTGCTAGTGAAATTATGCCAACATGCCCACATGCGCGAGAACTTGGTCAGAGCATCCCTTTTTGTGAATAGCAGCTCTTCCATTTCATGTACATGTTCGACCTGACGGATCCATTCGGACAGCGAGGGCGGTCTCACCTCCTTCCAGTGTCTCGGGATGATTGTGCGGGCAGCATTGATCATATGTTGACTTAATGATTTGCTAAGGTCCCTTGTGTTAGAAGGGTCTGTCAGTAGGAATGTCGTCGGCGTGAAAGGCATGTCCAGTCCAGTGACCTGAGAGGTGATTTTATGAATTTCGGTCCAGTACGAGTTAAGGTCCGGGCAGGTCCAGAAAACGTGCAGGAGCGATCCCACTCCATTCTGGCATCTCCAGCACGTATCTGGTACGTCTGGAGAAAATCCTGTGTAGGAACTGTGGGGTCCTGTACCAGTGCGTCAGTATCTTGTAGTTCGTTTCTTGAGTAGCGCTACTAATAGAACTGGTGTGAACATTCCGGCAAATGTCACCCCAGTCGTCATCCGTCAGGTACCTTTGTAGGTCTTGTTCCTATTCATGGCGTGCCCTGTTCTCCTTTTGGCCTTTGGAGTCCTGTAGCAACGTGTATAGTCTAGAGATCAGATGGTCTTGTGGCCCTTGTCCTGTGCACAACTTCTCCAGAGGAGTTAAGGCCGTGACACACTGCACGCGAAGCCGTGCAGAGCGAAGCAAAGCTATCCGGCACGGAGCTTTGCGTGCAGTGTGTGAGCTGAGTGCAGTCAGATGGCCTTTAAGTCTCTAGAGAAGTTTGTCTTCCTAATGCGGCCCATGAGGAAGTTCCGTATCTGGAGGTATATCCACCATGGGATATGCCCCTTCCTGTTAGATGTAAAAGGTCTTTTTTCTCCAGAAACTGTTAACCCTGGAAAAACTGTGCAGCTGTGAGTGGTTTGTCTGTTGACCAAATCTGTCTAAATTCTGGGGTTTTCCCCGGATGAAAGGCTGGGTTGTGAAGTATTGGTGTTAAGGGGCTATTTGTGGTGCTGAGAGTCTTTTTATTTCTAAGAATTGAGAACTCTCTTAGTGTTGCTGAGATCAGTGAGTTCGAGGGACTGAGAACAGGTCTGTCTGGGTCCGCGAGCCACACCGTGGAGGAGATTGGTTGCATGAGCCAATTCTGTTCTATGTCCACCCAAGGTTTCTGAGTCTGCTGTGTGTGCCACTGAATCACTCTAGCTAGGTGACATGCCTGGTAGTATCTGTGAGGATCTGGCACTTCCAAGCCTCCTTGCTGTTTGGGGCTTTGTAGTAGGTCCCAGGACAGACGTGGTCGCTTGTCTTTTCAGACAAATTGAGAGAAGGCTAATCGCAGGCCCTGGAAAAACGCTCTCGGCAGGATTATGGGGACTGTTTGAAATAGGTTTAGCAGTCTCGGAAACCACGTTCATTTTGAGTAAGGCCACCCTGCCAAACCAGGTAAAGGTAAGGGTTCGCCATCTCTGGAGGTCAGATTTAAGTTTGGTCACTAACGGTTGGAAGTTGAGTGAAAATAGAGTCATAAGGTCAGCTGGGAGATATATTCTCAGGTATTTGATGGAGGTGTTGTTCCACTGGAGTGGATAGCTGTGTCTTAAAGGATCCGTGATGGAGACAGGGGCGGATACGTTGAGCACTGCCGATTTGCCAAGATTAATTTTCAGGTTGGACAAGGTATTATATGTCTCAAATAACTTAATCAGTATGGGCAATGAAGTGGACGGCTCAGTCAGGAAAAATAGCAAGTCATCTGCAAATTCTGCAATGTTATGCTCCACTTTGCCTATCGTGACCCCTTTTATTTGAGAGGTTCGAAGAACCATCCTAATAAACGGTTCCAGTGTCAAAATGAAAAGCGTGGGAGAAAGTGGGCAGCCCTGATGGGTGCCATTTGAAACTGGAAAACTCTGGGACAAACAGCCCGTCGTCTTCACCCTCGCCGTCGGTTTGGAGTAGATTGCCTGTATCCAGGCCATCATCTGGGTTCAGAGACCTATGTGATGCAGTACGGCAAACATAAAGTCCCATGAGACCCTATCAAATGCCTTCTCCGCATCCGTGCAAAGTAAAATTGTCGGAATAACTTTGGCCTGGGTCCAGTGGATAACATCAATGGCCAACGTGGTGTTGTCTTTAGCCTCTCGACCCAAGACAAATCCCGCTTGCTGGGTACAGACCAGTCCAGGTATATGCAGGAGAAGGCGATTTGATAGGATCTTGGTGAACAGCTTCACGTCCACATTCAATAGCGATATTGGCCTGTAATTTTCACAGAGGTGGGGTTCCTTACCGTCTTTGGGTATGACCGAGATCTGGGCTTCAAGTGTTTGGCTAGTAAGGCTGTGAGTGTGGTCTACCGAGTTAAATGTCCTTAAGAAGTGTGGGGAAAGCATGTCCTGAAATGACTTATACTATTGCGTGGTAAGGCCGTCAGGACCTGGGCTTTTACCTGGTTTGGAGTGTGCAAGCGTACTTCTAAGCTCCTCCTCCGAGATCGGTAGTTCCAGGGCCTGGGCCGCCTCCTGTGCTAGTTTGGGCATGTCCAGGATCAACATACCTTCTGTGAAGTCTGATAGCAGTGTCAAGAAATTGGCGAGAAACGATACGTGGCGTGAGTTTGGGAGGTATGCCGTCGCTAGCATCACCGGAATGGTGTTGAGTTTACCTTTCAGGATTAGGTACCTACCCTCGCTGTCCGATATGGAGTCTAACAGGTCGAAGGACAGTGATCTATGAAACAAAATCGAAACACCTTTAGATTTACTGGATGAGGAAGTTGCATGATATACAATTGGGTAATGGGGATTCGAGGATTTGGGTATGTTCCCTGAGCGAAAGTGGGTCTCCTGGATGAAGGCTATGGACGCCTTGGCTCTCTTTACATCCCCTAATATGAGTGACCTTTTCTCAGGTATGTTAAGTCCCCTGGCGTTTAGTGTCATAACTCTCAGCTCTGTTAGGGAAGTCATTATGGTCCTTTTGGGGTCCGGGAACGAGTACCAGGGGGGGATAGGTTATTTTGCAAGGAACTTTTAAATGAATGTCTAGTGGCGGGAAATAGTGACAGTCAGCAAGGAACAAGGAAATCCGCTCTTCTCTATTCCAGCTACCCACACTTTATTCTTTTTTTCCCCCCCCCTTTTTTCCCCCCCTGGGGGGGGGGGGGGGGGGGAGTTCTAGAGAGTAAGGGGTTGATGTAGGGGGTAGCAACTCATGCCACTCACTATTGCCTCACTCTGGGGGAGTGTGTTCCACGCTGTGGAGACAATGGGACAAGACGGTGACAGTCAACTCCAGACATGTGTCTCGCCGTTTCCCAAGAAAGACGCTAACCTCTGTCCTAGTCCTGCGATATCCTGTTATACAGGTCTGCACATCTAACTGTAATAAACCTCAATATGTCCGACCGCTGGGAGACCTCTAAATAGTGAACAGGGCCTGTGAACAGCAAACATATCCAACATTTGGTACATAATGTGCCAGCAACCGTGCAGGCGTTTGTGTAATACCTTACGTGCCAGTTCCCCCTCGGTCCACAGGCCCCCACATCACCACCGTCCGATCTCTCCACTCCTGATCAGCTTGTCTCGGTGGCAAGTGCGGGTTTCCGCCGACCAAGTGGGAGCCTACATCGGAAAATAACTATAACTGTAATGTTAGGACAATGCAACTTTAACTTTAACCCCTTTAACCAACTGCCGGCATAACCCATCCGAGTGCACCTCAGGAATGCGTGGTGTGTCGCTGTCTGTCAGTGCAAGTAACTCTGTATGAATGTGCAAGTAAAGAAGGTGTCCCTTAGGAACAACGATATGACAGAAGAAGCGTTCCTGCTCTACTCGGTTCTGTGCCGGGGAGAAAGGTCATCTCCGTGATGCATCAGCGGCGGTTGGCTTCGCCATCTCTTTCCTCTGTAGGCTTAAGCGGTAGTTGTCACGATAGAAGAGCTCCTTGGGAGCCCTCCGACGTTGTTCTGGTGTGGAACCATCCGGGCCTTTGCGTGGGCCTGTCTCCGGAGGGGACCTCTCCCGTCTGCGGCTTGGCCTCTCAGCTGTGGTAGGCATCCTCAGGTCTTCGTACCAATCTGGCACTGATATGGTCGATTTTTCCCAGGTGCATGCAGAAATCTTCTGCTTCTTCGGGTAAACGTAGGGTAGATGTACGCCCTCTGTGCAACGCTGACAAGCAAAAAGGGAATTTCCACCTGTATGAAATGCCGGAGGTGGTCTAGTAACGTGAATGTTTGCGTGTCGGCCTCTATTATCCAGGTCTTCCATGTGGCGGTGCAGATCAGTCATCGAGCGTGTGGTCCAGTCTTGATGAGACCGAAGAGAGTGGATGGCTGCATCTGTCTGTACCCCGGCCCGTTCCGCCTCCTGCATTCTGCGGCCTATATCTTTAATGTCCTGCTTGAGCTCGGTGACCGCCGAGCTCAGCGCACTCTTGATATCACCAGCTAGAAAGGTAAGGTCTGACCTGGTAGGTAGTTGTTGTATGTAGGAGGACATCGAGCCCGGGTCCAAAAAGGCTTTAGCACACCTCTGTGTGATACTCACTCCGATCACCCCTCGTGAGCACTCACACTGCTCTCTCAGCAGTGTGTCCACCAGGTCTCTTGGGTCACCAACCTTCCCCAGACTCCCCTGGCTGATCCACATGCGTCCAGCATACACAGCGAGTCTGCTTGTGGTCGTGTGCCTCCTGCACACCCACACACCACTGGCTCGGCTCGACCCTCGTGTGCCTCCAGCACTCCCACTTCCAACAGCACTGACCTCTGCCAGGGGTATCAGAGGCAAAATCTGGGGAAGGACTGAAACAAATAAAATCTTTCCAAACTGGAAACTCAGAGTTTTTTGTTTTTGTTTTATTCAGTTATTACTGTTTATACATCTCATACGGCCTAATTGTAGTAATTCTATGAAAACTGATTTACAGGTACGTTCTGGCAGACAAACAAGTACGTATCTATAAATAATAATGTGTCAAACTTTAATCTCATTGTTATCATTCCTTTTTTTTTTTTAGGATGCCGGTCAGGTAAACAGACACATTTTTTTTATCAGGTCCAATCCTAGCACACATTTATATTAATAATCTATGAAATGATTTCCTGAATTGGATATTGTGTTGATGATATTGGCAGAGAGCAGAGTACTGATATACTGAACACATCGTGTCACTGGGATGAAGTGTTACATATACAGTATGTGTGAATTGTGCATTGTACAAGAATTTGTATTAATATTTGTATATGTTTATGGATGTCATTATTATGTTACCTTTAGTAATATTGAAACATTGTCTTGATTTTTTTATGCTGCAACCAATACCAAACAGTCTACAAGACAAATAAAATTTTTACTTAAAGTGTATTTCCACTTTTGCAGCCAAATTGGGATAACACCTCTGTTATATTTGTTACTTTGGGACAGGTCCTCATTTACATCGCATGAGCCTAACCCTAAAAAAAACAACAACATTACATCACACAATAAATAAAAAAAAGCTTCTTGCAGTTTAAATTGTTTCTACCTGGGTTAGGGTTACTACTTGGCTTCTTAAGGGTTCACATTTTATCTTGCTTCTCCTTCTTTGTAATGTTAGAAGGGGGTAGCTAACCCTGTCTGTACTGTGCTGGCTCGTTTCATTATAATTTGTACATTAGATTTGAACGCTGCCTGTCCTAAAAAAAAAGACTTAAAGGAATACAACCCTGGCTTCTGCATTATATGTCACTGTGAACGTGCTCAGGAAAACATGGATTCAGCCATTATTCCTGCTGCATCAAAACACCTGACAGGTAAGAAATATGCTTTTAAAAATATGTTTTTGGTATGCTGCGTGAATGGGAAAACAGAACAAACATACAAAGGGGTTTTCTCAAATGTGACTGCAAAAGTGGAAATAAACTTATAGTGTTGGACAAGCCGGCTATTTTGATTTTAGTTTTGGATGGTGTGGAGAAGTCTAAGAACCTTGTCCGGTTGTTGCTGCAATCCATTGCTCTGTTAGAGAGACTTACTCTCATTTCTGTCCCAGTGACCATGGATTTACCACACTAAAGGTGAGACAAAATCTGCAACAGGGACACAGACAGAAAAACGTTCTCCAGGGTTGCAGAGTTTCCTACACTTAGAGTTGTACTTGTAAAACATTTGCAGAGCCGTTCATCCAGCAAACTCCGGGGATTTTATGTTTCCTTTTCAGCTCAGATATCATATCAGGAAAATACCACATTATGGCCACTAGATAAAGCTGTGAGACTCAGGAAAATGACTTCATTCCTCTGCTCCTCAGATCCATTCAGGGAAGAACATATGCTAATAAAGTTCATTTTTGCCTCAATTAGCAGAGAATAAACATACATACACATACAACATATATAGGGTTTTTTTTTTCTTGCTTTGTGGGTTCTTTTTATTTAAACCCCCCCCATACTGTCTGTAATGTAGCCTCAGATAACTTGGTGGTAAGTTGGTCAGGGTGCTAACTCTTCCCTTCTCTTCTCTATACAAAACTAAGTTCTTTAAATGCTATTACAGGTCAGGAATCAGGAGCCTTTATCTCAGTGTCCTGTATAAGTATATGTCTTGTTTCAAGTCTCAGCCGCCCCTTGAGAACAGTGGAAGATATTCATATCTCCAGACTGAATATTGTACTGTGTAGTAATTATCGTATTTTACATCACATTTTTGGAATCTAATTTAGGGTCCTGTTATTACGGCCGGGACTCCCAGAACTACAACACCAATGAACATAAAAAGTCAGATTATTATTTCTGATGCGGCAGCACACACTGACTTCTCTCTGCATC
This sequence comes from Nanorana parkeri, assembly GCF_000935625.1. Classification (NCBI taxonomy): domain Eukaryota; kingdom Metazoa; phylum Chordata; class Amphibia; order Anura; family Dicroglossidae; genus Nanorana; species Nanorana parkeri. The sequence goes on along the minus strand of NW_017309134.1, from coordinate 50,970 downwards.
TCGGTGATTTGATGAATGTCGGAGATTTCTGATCATGTTTTGTAATATTTGGCATTGCTGATAGAAATTAGAAACTGGTTCGTGTTCTCTACACCAAAACACAACATTTTGATATTTTGTTGCAGAATTTCTGTATTGGATACTTTAGATTGCCATACATCAAGTCCTACAACATACTGAAGAGGAGAATTGTGTTTTCTGTATTAATCTCATGAATAAAAAGTATGAATGAAAATATTACAATGGTGAATCAGACAATTCTGAATGAATTATTCCTCTCTGGACTGTCCGATATTCCGGCTCTTCAGCTCCCTCTCTTCCTCTTCTTCCTTCTCATCTACCTTCTGACAGTAACATGGAATTTGCTGATCATCTCCCTCATAGTCAGTGACTCTCACCTCCACACCCCTATGTATTTCTTCCTTGGGAACCTGGCCAGTCTGGATCTCTGCTGTTCCTCGGTCACCGCCCCACGAATGTTATTTGACCTTCTCACCCAGAGAAGAAAGATTACTATAGCAGCTTGTATATCCCAAGTCTTCTTCTTTATATTCTTTGCAACCTCTGAGGCTTTTCTGTTGGCTGTCATGTCCTATGATCGATATAATGCCATTTGTCAGCCATTACATTACACACAGATCATGAGCTGGAAAGTGTGTGTACGCTTGGCGTCCATTGTGTGGTGTTTCGGTTCTTCCTATTCTTTAGTTCACACACTTTGTGCTTTAAATTTAAAATTCTGTGAATCAAATATTGTAGAAAGTTTGTTCTGTAACCTTCCTCAGTTGTTACAGATCTCCTGCAGTGACATCTTCATCAACATTCTGCTCATCTTTGTCTTGGCAGGCTTTGTTACAGTTGTTTGTATAACACTGACCATCCTGTCCTATGTCTATATATTTAAAACTGTCCTGAAAATACAAGTTAAAGGTAAAAGAAGTAAAGTTTTCTCTACGTGTTCCTCTCACCTGTCAGTGGTCTTCATATTTTATTTTTCAGGTACTTTTGATTATTTTCGCCCAGGCACAAAAAATCGTTTTCCTGCTGACAAAGTGTTGCCCGTCTTTTACACTGTGATTGTTCCGCTCCTCAACCCTCTGATATACAGTCTGAGGAACCAGGATTTCAGAAAAGCATTTAAAGTGTTTTGTTAATGAATGTCTTCCAAGCAAAATACAGAAATCATCTTAGCTAAACCCTGATTTGTAGATCTTAGAAAGACATAGATGCACTTTCTCCATTGGGGAGATATCCCTTCACCCCCCAAAACATGACAGGGAGTGAGAATTAATTTCTCCAAAGTGATAGGAAGTCCCCTCTATGACAGTAGCCACTGAAGTTCCTATATTTTGATGTCTCCTTACTTCTTTCTTCCAGTGTTCTTATTCTGGTGTCAGCTATATAACATGTTTGATTTCCAATCGCTCTTTTGATCAAGAAAACAATAAACTGGCCCTGGGCATCGCAGATTCGGTCCTGAAATCTTAGGACTGAACATCTGCATTTCCAAAAGCACTTAATTGAATAGTTATAAAGTTAATTTTTACATTTTTTCCCCCCCACCACTTCCACCCACTAACTCATTCACTGCCCAGGACATTGCCATTCATTTCACAAACAAGATAGATGTAATTTAGTGTTGGACGGTAGCCGGGGTTCAATATAGACTTGAAAAACGTAATGCAAATAAAGCATTAGGACCAGGTAACTTGCACCCCAAGGTACTTAAAGAACTCAGCCAGGTTATAGCGAGACCGTTATTCCTCATTTTCAAGGACTCCTTAATGACTGGCAGGGTACCAAGTAACTGGCAGAAAGCTACGGTAGTACCGATATTAAAAAAAGGGTCAAAATACCAACCTGGGAACTACAGACCGATCAGTCTATCATCAATAGTATGCAAACTGTTAGAGGGAATGATAAAGGACTACTTAGTAGAGTTTGTTCATGAAAATGTTATAATAAATGATAATCAGCACGAATTTAGGAGGGATCGTTCTTGTCAGACCAACCTACTGACATTCTATGAAGAGGTGAGTAGAGATCTGGATGGAGGGAGGCCGGTGGATGTGGTGTATCTGGATGGAGGGAGGCCGGTGGATGTGGTATATCTGGATGGAGGGAGGCCGGTAGATGTGGTATATCTGGATGGAGGGAGGCTGGTGGATGTGGTGTATCTGGGTGGAGGGAGGTCGGTGGATGTGGTGTATCTGGATGGAGGGAGGTTGGTGGATGTGGTATATCTGGATGGAGGGAGGCCGGTAGATGTGCTATATCTGGATTTTGCCAAAGCTTTTGACACAGTACCACATAAACACTTACTACACAAGCTGAGGTCTATGGGCATAGATGAAATGGTGAGTACATGGATAGAGAACCGACTACAGGAACGTGTCCAGAGAGTATCTATAAATGGCTCTTTTTTAGATTGGTCTAGGGTCGGGAGTGGTGTGCCCCGGGGTTCTGTGCTAGGCCCCATATTATTCAAACTGTTTAATAACGATATCGGGGGAGGGCGTGAATAGCCATGTATCCGTGTTTGCTGATGATACTAATATTGGGAGGGTAATAGACTAGGGATTAGACACTATAACACTACAGGAGGACCTGGATAAAATAGGGGAGGGGCAACTATATGGCAGATGAGGTTTAATGTTGATGTAAAGTAATGAACTTTGCGGTTAAAATAGTCAACAACAATACACATTAATGGGAACTCCACTAGGGAAGTCAGAAATACTGTAGAGACAAAGCTATATTTTGCCACTTTACAGATCGCTAGTTTGGCCTCATCTGGAGTATGCGGTCAAGTTTTGGTCTCCAATTCATAGAAAGGATGTTCTGGAGCTGGAGAGAGTCCAGAGAAGGGCAACCAAACTAATTAAGTGGATGGAGGACCTAAGCTATGAGACAAGGTTACTAAATTTAAACATGTTCACGCTGGAAGTGAGGCGATTAAGGGGGGACATGATTTTGATGTACAAGACGTTCAATGGTGATATCAACATCAGCAATACACTTTTTATGGTAAACTCCATAACAAGGACCAGAGGCCACCACCTAAAACTGGTGGAGAAAAGATTTAACCACAAAGGGGTTAAAGGGGTTTATCTCTAACCCCATCTTAAAGTATCACCTTAATCATCCCCTCTGCTCCTCCCAAGACCTCGCGCTCTCAAGATCTTTTGTCAACTCCTCCCATGCTCGCCTCCAGGACTTCTCTATAGTCTCTCCCATCCTCTGGAACCCCCTACACAACCAGTCCATCTATCTCCGACTCTACCTGCCTTTAGGCAATCCCTGAAAACTCCTCTCTTCAGAAAAGCCGATCCCACCTCTAACTGACCACTGAACTATCACTTTCTTATAGAACTCATTTCCACACAGCTTCCACCTTTTGTATTGCTTGCCCCTCCCTAGTAGACTGTAAGCTCTCATGGGCAAGGCCCCCGTAACCATCTTATCTTGAATTGTATTGTAACTGTCATGTCCTTATATTGTAAAGTTAGCGCAAACTGTTGGCGCTCTATAAATCCTGAATAATAATAATAATAAATATATAATTACATGTGTGAACCTTTAAAGTCAGTGAGGGGTTCATTTATATTGTTACATTATAAACCAGTACCATACCAGGCCAAATGAATTTCCACATTGGGTAGTACCATGCAAGGGGGAACAGCGTGAAGAACTCCCCCCCACCCCCGCCACGTTGCACATTACCCTTGGCCAAATGTTGAGGTACAAGGACCACTTCCCCACCTCGTTGTGCCTAAAAAAGGAGGTACGGCTATAGTGCAATCTGGAAGCCCCCTTTATTGGGGGTCACTAGATATCTGCCCCTATACTCATAGGAATAAGTACAAGGGTACGTTCATAATTTAACAGTGTTCAGATTTAATTTAATTGTTTTGGCTGATTTTCGGTCTCTTCGACTGAACTGCCGAGGAATCGAACACAAATGTTTTAAAACAATATTGTCCATGGCACTGTAAACTAAGAGAAATACCCACAGGAGAGACCGCCCCTCCTGAAGAAGGTTGGCTCAGTCTTCAGTCAGGTTACATGTCTGATAGTCATGGCCTCTTCTCCTTCAGGTCCTCTAACCTTATAGAGGGTTTATAAAGAAGAATGTGTGAGAGACGATGAGAAACTCTAAGCTGTTCTGCTACAATGAGCTTGTATTGTTATAGCTAAATACAAAGGTTGTAAGTAGAGGAGGAAATGGTGCGCACCAAATGGCTTTCCATCCACCTTCATCAGGCAAACACGGGTTGCCTAATGAAGGTGCCATGTGCCCTGAAACATTGCTTACACTGTGATAAATATTGCATTAGTGCATGTTGTTACTTTTTTTTAATAAAACTCTTTTATATTACACTGGGTCAGTGCTGTCTCATCTTCCTTTCATGTCCAGACTAGGTTATTCACTGTAGGACTCTTCTACCATTCTACGAAGAGGTAAATAGAGATCTGGATGGAGGGAGTCTGGTAGATGTGGTGTGCCTGGATCAGGGGCTGACTGGCAACTTTTAGCCCAGGGGG
>NW_017309134.1:4895-42262 GCF_000935625.1 Nanorana parkeri | reverse complement strand
AATGCCAGGCTGGGGCACACAATGCCAGGCTGGGGCACACACAGCGAGCAGAGTTCTGTCCTGTATTAAAAAGGAAATGTACTGTAGAGACAAGTCTATAATTTTGCCACTTTATAGATCCCTGGTTCGGCCTCATCTGGAGTACGCGGTTCAGTTTTGGTCACCAATCCACAGACGTCCTGGAGCTGGAGAGAGTCCGGAGAAGGGCAACTAAACTAATTAAGGGGATGGAGGACCAAACCTATGAGACACGGCTACTAAATTTAAACATGTTCATGCTGGAGGTGCGGAGATTAAGAGGGGACATGATTCTGATGTACAAAATATTCAGTGGTGACGGCAACATCCGCAATAAACTTTTTACGGTAAACTCCCTAACAAGGACTAGAGGCCACCACCTAAAACTGGTGGAGAAAAGATTTAACCACAAGGGGTGTAGGGGATTCTTCTCAGTCAGAGCGGTTACATTTTGGAACTCTCTGCCACAAGCAGTGGTATCTACAGAGAGTGTGGAATCATTCAAAAATCAATGAGATCCCTTCCTCAGAGACCGCAGCACACAGGGTGTAATGTTGGGGAGGTCACAGAGCACTCGCACAGGATTTTCCTTTAACCAAAAGTCTTTATTATTCTTCCGTAACATAAAAGAGCTTTAATTCAGCAACATACAGTCCGCTTATGTCTCAGCAAGTACAGTCTTTAGCACACCTCTGTGTGATACTCACTCCGATCACCCCTCGTGAACTCTCTCAGCAGTGTGTCCACCAGGTCTCTTGGGTCACCAACCTTCCCCAGACTCCCCTGGCTGATCCACATGCGTCCAGCATACACAGCGAGTCTGCTTGTGGCCGTGTGCCTCCTGCACACCCGCACACCACTGGGTTGGCTCGACCCTCGTGTGCCTCCAGCATACACCACCATCTCTCCTCTGAGCTCTGGTCTGAGCTCCTAATGAGTCTGCTCTCCAACAGCACTGACCTCTGCCGGGGGTATCAGAGGCAAAATCTGGGGAAGGACTGAAACAAATAAAATCTTTCCAAACTGGAAATTCAGAGTTTTTTTTTGTTTTTGTTTTATTCAGTTATTACTGTTTATACATCTCATACGGCCTAATTGTAGTCATTCTATAAACATTGATTTACAGGTACGTTCTGGCAGACAAACAAGTATGTATCTATAAATAATAATGCGACAAACTTTAATCTCATTGTTAACATGGCTTTTGTCTTTTTAGGATGCTGGTCAGGTAAACAGACACATTTTTTTTTTATCAGGTCCAATCCTAGCACACATTTATATGAATAATCTATGAAATGATTTCCTGAATTGTATATTTCATTGATCATATTGGCAGAGAGCAGAGTACTGATATACTGAACACATCGTGTCACTGGGATGAATTGTTACATATACAGTATGTGTGAATTGTGCATTGTACAAGAATTTGTATTTATATTTGTATATGTTTATGGATGTCATTATTATGTTACCTTTAGCAATATAGAAACATTGTGCTTTGATTTTTTTTTATGCTGCAACCAATACCAAACAGTGTACAAGACAAATTTAATTTTTACTTAAAGCGTATTTCCACTTTTGCAGCCAAATTGGGATAACACTTGTTTTATATTTGTTACTTTGTGACACGTCCTCATTCACATCACATAAGCCTAACACTAAAATACCCAACATTACATCACACAATAAAAAAAACAAAATGCTTCTTGCAGTTTAAATTGTTTTTACCTGGGTTAGGGTTTCTACTTGGCTTCTTAAGGGTTCACATTTTATCTTGGCTCTCCTTCTTTGTAATGTTAGTAGGGGGTTGTTAACCCTGTCTGTAGTGTGCTGGCTCGTTTCATTATAATTTGTACAGTAGATTTGAACACTGCCTGACCTAAGAAAGGCTTAAAGGATTACAACCCTGGCTTCTGCATTGTTCATGTTAGTAAAGTTAATGATAGAAGCACAATCCACACATTTCAGTCCCAAGTCACTGTGAAGGTGCACAGGAAAACATGGATTTAGCCATTTTCCCTGCTGCAAAACACCTGACAGGTAAGAAATATGCTTTTAAAAATATGTTTTCAGTATGCTGCTTGAATGGGAAATCAGAACAAACATACAAATTTGACTGCAAAAGAGGAAATACACTTATAGTGTCTGACAAGTCAAATATTTTTTTTCAGTTTTGGATGGTGTGGAGAAGTCTAAGAACCCCTGTCCAGCTGTTGTTGCAATATATTGCTCTGTTAGAGAGATTTACTCTCATTTCTGTCCCAATAAACATGGATTTACCACACAGGAAGTGAGACAGAAATTCAAGTGAGACCGAGGATTCACCCTTCAGCTACCCCTGCAGAGTTTCCCACACTTAGAGTTGTACTTGTAAAACATTCGCAGTGGCATTCATCCAGCAAACTCCGGGGATTTTATGTTTTCTTTTCCAGTCAAATATCCAATCAGGAAAATACCACATTGTGGCCACTAGATAAAGCTGTGAGGCTCAGGAAAAATGACTTAATTCCTCTGCTCCTCACATACATTCAGGGAAGAACATATGCTAATAAAGTTCATTTTTGCCTCAATTAGCAGAGAACAAACATACACATACAACATATACAGTAATACCTTGGTTTACGAGCATAATTCGTTCCGGAAGCATGCTTGTAATCCAAAGCGCTTGTATATCAAAGCGAATTTCCCCAGAGGAAATAATGGAAATTCAGATGATTTGTTCCACAACCCAAAAATATTCATATAGAAATGATTACAATACTGTACTGTAATATAATACTGTACAAAATATAAAGAGTAATAAACCAATTACCGGTACCTTTGTGGCTGGTGTGAGGGAGACAAGAGAGAGGAGGATTATTGTGCAGGACGACTTTCACTATCACTAACGGAATCACTGCTATCTCTTGACTCAATGGAATCTTTTTCATTTCGTGAAATCTTAACAAGGAATCTATCCAATGACACTTGATTTTGCCTCAGTTTGAGGATTTCGCGGAAATGTGACATTGCATTGTCGTTAAACAGTCTCATCGCTCGCACTGCTACAGCCTTATTCGGGTGGCGCTTTTATGCAAAATGTTGCTCTTATTGCAAGACATTGCTTGTATATCAAGGCAACATTTTTCAGAAATGTTTGCTTGTCTTGCAAAACACTCTCAAACCAAGTTACTTGTAAACCGAGGTATTACTGTATAGAGTTTCTTTCTAGTTTTTACTCTCTAAGAAAAGCATCGTTGTGTTTGGACATACACTCTAAAAGGTGACATTAGGATTCCAGGATTGCATGTTTAGGTTCTGTAAATGCTATTACAGGTCAGGAATCAGGAGCCTTTATCTCAGTGTCCTGTATAAGTATATGTCTTGTTTCAAGTCTCAGCCTCCCCTTGAGATCAGTGGAAGATATTCTTATCTACAGACTGAATATTGTCCTGTGCAGCAATTATTACTTTATTAATCACATTTTTGTCATCTAATTTAGGGTCCTGTTATTCCGGCCGGGACTCCCAGAACTACAACACCAATGAAAAGAAAAAGTCAGATTATTATTTCTGATGCGGCAGCACACACTGACTTCTCTCCATCTCGGTGATTTGATGAATGTCGGAGATTTCTGATCATGTTTTTTAATATTTGGCATTGCTGATAGAAGTCCGAAACTGGTTCATGTTTTCTACACCAAACACAAAATCTTTATATTTTTGAATTTCTATATTTGATTCTTTAGATTGCCAGAAATAAATTCCTACAACATACTGAAGAGGAGAATTGTGTTTTCTGTATTAATCTCATAAATAAAAAGTATGAATGAAAATATTACAATGGTGAATCAGACAATTCTGAATGCATTATTTCTCTCTGGACTGTCTGATCTTCCGGCTCTTCAGCTCCCTCTCTTCCTCTTCTTCCTTCTCATCTACATTCTGACAATAACATGGAATTTGCTGATCATCTCCCTCATAGTCACTGACTCTCACCTCCACACCCCTATGTATTTCTTCCTTGGGAACCTGGCCAGTCTGGACCTCTGCTGTTCTTCGGTCACCGTCCCACGGATGTTATTTGACCTTCTCACTCAGAGAAGAAAGATTACTATAACGGCTTGTATATCCCAAGTCTTCTTCTTTTTATTATTTGCATCCTCTGAGGTGTTTCTGTTGGCTGTCATGTCCTATGATCGATATACAGCCATTTGTCGGCCATTACATTACACACAGATCATGAATTGGAAAGTGTGTGTACAGTTGGCCTCCATTGCGTGGTGTGTCGGTTCTTCCTTTTCTTTAGTTCACACACTTTCTGCCTTGAAACTAAAATTCTGTGAACCAAGAATTGTAGAAAGTTTCTTCTGTGACCTTCCTCCGTTGTTACAGATCTCCTGCAGTGACATCTACATCAACATTCTGCTCATCCTTATCTTAGGAGGCTTCCTTTCAGGCGGATCTCTAACACTGACCATCCTCCCCTATGTCTATATATTTAAAACTGTCCTGAAAATACAAGTTCAAGGTAAAAGAAGTAAAGTTTTCTCTACGTGTTCCTCTCACCTGACAGTGGTCTTCACATTTTATTGCTCCACTATGTTTAATTATTTTCGCCCAAACACTAATAATCACTATGCTGCTGACAAAGTGGTGCCCATCTTTTACGCCGTGATTGTTCCTCTCCTCAACCCTCTTATATACAGTCTGAGGAATCAGGATCTTAGAACAGCATTTCAAAGTGTTTTTTTCAGGAAGATCTTCCAAACAAAATTCAGAAATCATCTTAGATAAACCCTGATTTGTAGATATTAGAAAGTTACAGATGCACCTTCTTAAGTCCCATTTGGGAGATTTCTCTTCACTTTCTTTCCCAAAAACAAAGGAGGTGAATTAAGAAAACAGAAGTGAGAATTCATTTCTCCAAAGAGATAGGAAGTCCACACTTAGACATCAGTCACTGGAAGACACATTCCCATGTTCAGACTCTTTATTTTTTCTTCTGGTGTCAACATGTTTGGATTTTCCATAACTTTTCGTCCAGTTGACTGGGGATGCTGTTCAAGTCAAATTTGCTCGGACAGATTTAGATCTTAAGTGTTAGGACCGAACATTTGCGTTGCTCAAGTGAACTGAATTTGGTGCAAGAAATGGGCTAAAAGCCACACAGCTTGTATAACTGTAAGCACACAGCTGTAATTATGTGCATGTAAATATGTGTGTAGTTCTTTGAATTGAGAGGCGGCGCAATTACATTATTAAATTCTGAACTAGTACACGGCTACAAAGCTGTGGCGAAAATGTATTATCTAAAAATGTTAAAACATGGCGTGGGTTGCCGCTTAATATTCCAGCCAGACCCTTATTCAGGCATGCAACCTGTTTGGCCAGAAAAGGGAGAGCAGTGAGTGTGAAGCCCCCCTCTTACTGTACCATACCCGGCCATATTCATTTCAACATTCAAGGTTACATGCAAGGTGAGTGGCAAAGCACCGAAATTCGGATTCGTACGAAATAGGAATTTTCGGTAGTTTCGGCACATTTTCGTAACTTTACGAACATTCGTTATGATGAAGTTAAAAAGCAAAACACCTTTGTTAATATTGGAGTCGATGTGGTAGTTGTTTTTTTATCCGAAATACGAATTCCGTTAACGGATTCCGGATCCGAATTTCGGATTTCGGATAAAAAAAAACTACCATCAACTCCAATATAAATGTACTTTGCTTTTTAACTTCAATATAACGAATGTTCGTAACGGAACGAAAATACGTCAACGGAATTTCATATTTCCTGCCTGTGTATTGTAATGCATCAGCAGCAGCGGATTCGAATTTCGGATTAAAAAAAAATCTTGTCATGTTGTTCAACCTCATTTACGCGGAGCAGATCCGGACCAGAGCAGGTGCAGACCGGATTAAAACTGCGTCCAATGTATTCCTATGGTATTTTGACCTCCAGTTCACATCGCAGCGTGCGGATCCAGACCAGATCCAGACCGGATGAAAAAAATGCGGCAAGCCCTATTTTACCTGCTCTGGATCTGGTCTGGAACGCATCAAAAACGCATCAAAAACGCATGCAAGTGCCTGAAAGTCCATGTTAAACTTAAAAATGTTTTTTTTTTTTACCAAAACCGGCCCTAAACGCATAAAAAACGCATCCAAAATGCGTCTAAAACGCGGCACAACCCACTACACTGCGTGTGCAGAAACCTGACCGGATCTGGTCTGCATTTGGTGTGAACAAGGCCTAAACATTCAAGAAATTCACATATTGAGTTTATTACACCTGTTTTAGTTTTAGGATTTGTTATTCACATATTTCAAAAGAATTTGAGTATATACACTGGTGTTTCGTTACTATTAGCGCTGTTTACAATTATTAATGCCTAAATCCACGTGAAATCTGGACAAATCATGCAAATGTTATGATTCTCCTGAGCATATGCACATAACTGTGTGAAGTCATACACTGAATGACTCAAGATTGTTCAAATTCCAGAACTGTGCAAAGAGATCTACAAGGCAGTATTTAGGGAAACCAAAACCCACAACTCTTCTACTCGTTGCTCTAAAGCACTGGTTCTCAACCTGTGGGTCGCGACCCAAAAGTGGGTCACAACCCACTTTTGAGGGGGTCACCACATGCTTTGTGCTGCGCTAGGTGAGAGGCTCCTCAGCCACCTCCTAGAGCAGAGGTGTCAGTTCTCCGGCCGCACCGCTAGATGGCGCTGCGGCACCGTCAGCCCCGAGGAGGATCAAACTGAGGGGAGCGGGCGGGAGTGAGGGGAGTTGAATGCCGGCTTGACCACCACAGAGCCCACACTGGCCACCAGAGAGCCCACACTGGCCACCAGAGAGCCCACACTGGCCACCAGAGAGCCCACACTGGCCACCAGAGAGCCCCATTGACTGCGAGAGAACCCCATTGACTGCGAGAGAACCCCATTGAGCTCACATGAGCCCACACTGACCACCTGAGAGCCCACACAGATACTAGTATTGGAGCATTCCTAAATTTTAACATTGGGGGTCACCACAACCTGACAAATGTTACCAGGGGGTCCCATCCCTAGAAAGGTTGAGAGCCACTGCTCTAGAGTCTGTCATCCCTGCACTCAATTATAATATGCAAAGAGTCATAAAATAAAATATAAATTATATATGTGGAATTTATTTATGAATATTAATCTATATGTGTTTCAAAATGTTGATTTTTCTCTTACAATATTTAACTCTACAGATATATAAATTAAAAAAAAGATTAAAGTGTTATGTAGTGGACTACAATCTCATGTTTGGATTACTAATTTGTGTTGAGGTTGTAGTCCATCCCAGGGGCGAGCTTGGAGCGGTGACTAAAGCACACACAGGGACCATGGGGAACAGACGTAGTCACCCCTCCAGAAGGAAGGACAGTGTCAGAGATGATTGGAGGATCTACAGCCGAGTGACACACAAATAAGATACATTGTTGTTCAGAGTTCAGGGACTGGAATGGATTTTTAAGATTTAACTCCGGAGTTTAGTGTCACTTTAATATATAATCAAATCATATAAGGAAGGTGTATCCACGGGCACTCCCTTTCCTAGGGTGACAACACTTACTCAGCATGCAGTAGTTGCAGTGTTGTCAGCCTTTTCTCCAGAGTCGTACACACGGTCAATGCACTGGCACATTCCACCGTAGTGTACAGCTCTGACATTTGGCTCAGCTGCTGGCGTGTGTACACTACAACAGGAAGTTCATGCAAAGAGCCTACAAAATTTTGTTTCGTTCTGAATGCACATTTGGACAAAATTTCATGAATTCGGACATTCGGAAAGTCTTTCCCGGTGTACTTAGCACAGGGATGGTGACAAACAAATCTGAATGTTCCTTTAATTTTGGATCATCCAAATTTCATTAAAAATGAAAATAATTTGGACACGTGACTGCTTTCCGGCCAATGAGAAAATCCCATCCGAAAGCTAAAACGAAATTCAAAAAGATCCGACTCAGAAGAACGAAATGTTTTTTTTGGACCCAAAACCCGAAAGAACAAAAAAATACGTAATGAAACAAATGTTATAGCGGCCTACATGTCCAGTGTACAGCGCAGGGAGAGAAACATAAAAGGAGAATAACGAAATCCTGATTCATTTGTAATATTCTGGAAAGTATTTCTTGTGGCCTCACCTGGAGAATGCGGTGCAGTTTTGGGCACCGGTGCACAGAAGGGATGTCCTTTGAGCTGGAGGGAGTCCAGCGGAGGCTGACCAAACTCATAAAGGGGATGGAGGACCAGAGCTATGAGACACGGCTACTAAATTTAAACATGTTTACGTTGGAAGTAAGGAGATTAAGGGGGGACATGATTTTCATGTACAAGATGTTCCATAGTCATAGCGACATTGGCAACAAACTCTTTACGATTAATTCCGTAACGAAGACTAGAGGACACCACCTGAAACTGGTAGCAAAAAAAATTCAAACACAAGGGGCGAAGGGGGTTCTTCTCAGTTCGCGAGGATAGGGTCTGGAACTCGTTGCCACAAGCGGTAATTTCAGCAAATAATGTGGAATCGTTCAAGAAGGTTTTGGACGATTTCCTGAGAGACCGTAATATACAGGGGTACAGGTAATATACAGGGGTACAGGTAATGTACAGGGGTAGAGGTAATGTACAGGGGTAGAGGTAATATACAGGGGTACGGGTAATATACAGGGGTACGGGTAATGTACAGGGGTACAGGTACTCCTAAGTACGAGATGACTCAAGGACCCATACACACACACACACAACAGGTTGGACTTGATGGACATGTAATAGGCCAAGGTATCTTGCCCGTGTTTGTGGGAGGAGTTGCGGCGGCTCTCCTCCCCTTAAGAAGGGTGACAGGGAGCTCCTCGTCACGTCACAGCGAGGTCGCGTCTGACCCTCCCGCCCTTCCCCAGGTTCTATCATTTCACTAGAGCGTGCCCCCTTATTTGGCACGCTGACCACAAAATCGTGGCACACATCAGGTTGGTATCAGTAGGGGTCATGAAGACTTCGGAAGCCTAAGTAACTCTGACCACAAATGTCTTTATTCAACCTCAAATACAATGTAACTACATGTGAGATTTCTACTCTGATAATAATTTTCTCAATTACAAGAGAGGAGAGACACATATTCACTAACCTCACCACACATAATATAAGTTTCTTCACCAACGATTTATAAAAGTTGGTTTTGACCGTCTAGTTATTGTTTGTTTTTGCAGCTCATCAAGTCTGAACAAATCTGTCTCAACTTGGAGTTCCCCGTGATAAGAACGACGGACTGGAGTGTAGGAAAAAATAAAATGAGTGCAAAACAAGTCCAGTACAATGGACTGCTCATGGGAAGGAACCCGAGGCCTAGTTCCACCACATAGAAAATGAGATAAATCACAAGAAGGGATGACATGGTTCTGGCAGCCGTTTGGTGGACTTTCAGGCTTGTCCCACTAGAGTCCTCCATGTTTTGCTTCATGTGACGGGCATGCAAAGAGAGCGAAGCAATGATGCGACTGGTGGTGGCCATGACGATCAGAAACGGCAAAAAACAATTGACTATTATTGAGAAAAAGCTGTAAAAATCATTGATTTTATATCCAATAATCCGGGACGTCTGGTTGGCCCCAAGACCCGGAGATGTGGAATTTTGCGAAAACACCTTTGTGGTCGTCCAGATGAAAGGTAGACAGCTGAGGAAGGATATCACCTGAGATAAGAATATCAGCCAAGGGACCAGCAATCCAACCTTCATCTTCATCTTCCCGAGGCAGCCGCCTTTAAAGTTAATTATCTTCAAAAAAAAGAACAAGCACAGCCAGGAAGAAAGCCAGGAACTGGAATAGATGGCGTAGCTCATCACACCGTACGAGATGTAGAAAACGTAATCCAGAAACATGAGCCCCGTAACGAAGCACACAATGTTGACAGCATTCACCAAAGAAAAGCAAGTGTTGGAAAGGGCCAGAGAAACCACCAGATGATCGCTGGAGTTCAGGCTTTGGCCTTTCAGCCAGTCTCTGAGGTTGACTAGAATGATGAAGACGTTGGTCAAAGTTCCTATAAATATCTCAACTGCAAGGAAGCTAAAAAATTGTTCAGCGTAAGACGGGATAACGATATTATCTAAACCCATCTTTAGGCAAAGACTGGAAAGTCCACAATCATCCCACGCGGAGCAATTTCCTGATGGTGAGGAGTCCTTCTGATCTGCAACCAGAAAATGTGACCTCTTCTCATCCGAGGGCTTCCTGCGGGGGAACATAGGAGGACACACAAGGTGTGGAACATTTATAGATAATTCCGACCCACGCCGATCTACCGGATGACATCAGCGGGTGGATTGTGGGATTATTCCTTCATCCTTAGGTTAAGATAGATGCAAATAGTGAAATGTCCTCTGACTGGCAGCTCCATCTGCATTTACGTTGAAGGTATTTTAGGCTTTTCAAAGTCATTCAAGCGGAAAGCAGCTGCAGGAACCTGGGGGCCGGCATGTTGTACAAATTAATTTCTGTACATTAGGGTTTGCTGCTTATTAAAGAAGAAAAACAAGGAAAAGCTTAAAAGACAAATACAATTTACAATTGTATTGAAAACTTTTTAGAGCATTAGAGTTAAAAAAAATGTATGCAAGTCTGTCTCCTATTTAAGGAAACTCCAGAGCACTATTGATACCTTTATCTGGAATGGGAAGAAACATAAAATCTCAAGATCAATACTGTGTACACCCACAGCCTATGCAGGTATGGGTGCCCCTGACATTGCCAAATATTATAAAGCTAACCTACATTTTGATTTTCTGTTTGCCAAGGCTAACTGTAGACGCCATACTTTCCCCTCGCGTTGGGCCTGCTGGTTGACAGACACCAGATGCTGGACACATATCGTATGATGATTACCAGACCCGCATTCCCTCATTGGTAGAGACGCTCTCCACAAGCTCTCATTTTTACTTATCAAATTAAAAAAATTAAAACACAAAAACATTGTTCATCCTCTCTGTATCACTGAGACTTTTAGACGCCTCTCCCTGTGAAAGACTTTTTGTTTTTCTTTTTAGTTTCTGGGCATTCCAACCGATCGGTGTTGTAATACTTGCACTGCTCATACCAACTCTGTACTTCATCTGCTGTACATGATACCAGTTGTATTGTTGTCCGATTTGTGCCCTGCCTTACGCATCTTGATTGTATACACCTAGGAATTTGGGCATTGCCCTTCCTGTACCGTTGTATTGTTTTTGTCTTTGTTGCTATGATAAAAACTCAATAAATTCTTTGTTAAAAAAAAAAAAAAATGTATGCAAAGTGCATGCCATGCGATCAGCTAATCCAAAACGATTCTATTCGTTTTTTTAATGTATTAGAACATATTGATATTAAAGGAGAAGAAACATGTTCACTCTGAAGGTGAATTTTCACTTTTAAGAGGGTTATGTACAAAAGCTTTAATACAAAACACAAAAATTCCCCAGCCTCAACCTGCCAGCCAGCCTGCAACCAAACAAGTAGCCCTGTCAACAGTATGCGTTAAAATCAGAGGTTTTGGTTGCACAAACTTTTGGCCAAAAATATGTAGAAGCCACACTGCCGCGCCAAGGCACCTCTGCAAAGTGTGGTCCTAACTCTATGTATCCGAGTCTCCAAGTGTGAGCATATTAATGAAGTTGATAAATTACATGCAGGTGTACCTGGAGGTAGCCAACTCCTCCTAATAAGGTGCTCTCTCTAGCTCTCTTTTTTTTTTCTCTTTTTTTTCTATGTACAAAATCTGCAGCCGAGTGATTAACCCACCCAAAGTGAAGTGAGCCGGAGGCTGTTTCGGCTATTCACTTCAGGCTGGTACAGCTGATTTCAGCCCTACATCGTCTGAAATCAGCTGTACTGCGGTGTGGAAGGACGTCGACTCAGCCGATCCAACGTCTGGATCGGCTGAGCCGAAGCTCCGGCGGCTCACTCGTTGCCGTTCGCCCTTATTCACATAGAGTCCGAACGGCAGTGAGTGAATAGCCGAATTCGGCTCTGCTATTCTGCTCGGTATTATTATTATTATTATTACATAGTATTTATATAGCACCAACAGTTTGCGCAGCGCTTTACAATATAAGGAAGACATAACAGTTACAATACAATTCAAGACAAGATGGTAAGGAGGGCCTCAGTCATATGCGAAGGTGTACGGCCCCGCTTTGGTTGTCACTGCGGCTCAGTCGAGCATAAGCACATGCCTTCTCGGTCACCTTCGGGAGCTGTATGGGCTATGGTGAATATATAGCCTAATAGCCCGTACAGCAGCCCTTTGGTCAGACTGAATCGAAGAGGTCTGGCACCCAAAGCTAGACGAAGGATCAGCCGAAGCTACGGCTGATCCTTTCGGCTAGCTTTGCAAATAACCCTCTAAAACTCTGTGATTGGCTCTCCAGGCGATCCATAGCCAAGACCTCAGCAGCATCTGCATTTCTCACCAAAGTATAATTGTTTAAAAAGCTACCTCGTGATCTCCATCCCATGGATACATTATTGCAGCAAGCCAGAGTACAAAGATACAAATACGTTTGCAAAGAATACAGAATCATATAAGAAGAAAAACAATGAAAATAATTGATATTTGCTCGTACGTGATTGGATGATTGAAGTCAGCACACCTTCCATTCATTCAGGAAGCCAACTAAAGATGATCATTCAAACGGATTAGGTCACCTCCGGGGTGTCTCAATAAACAAGGCCGGTTTTTAGTGTAAGACCTCCTATCCTAATATCTGTTGCCATTTGTCAAGCCTCTCCAAGGTGAGAGGTCAGTCCCTGGCTTTGTCTATGTCCCGGATGTCCCCAAAACAAGATCTCTCTGCCACAATTCTCTATTCTATCCCTGCCTGCCTTGGGGTGTTCCAACTTCTCCTGTTTTATTCCTTGAAATAAACAATAGTATAGGCACAGGGATAATAGGAGCCCCTTATAATGAACACCGTAAATGTGCAGACCAAGGAATGCAGTGCAGGGGTGTTGGGAACTCCTCTTAGTGGGCACAGCAGATTTTCAGACCTGGGAACTGAAATCAGGGATGGCGGGAGCCCCTCATAATGGGCACAGCGGGTGTACAGACCCGGGAACTCAGCACAGGGATGGGGGGAGCCCCTCATAATGGGCACAGCGGGTCTACAGACCCGGGAACTCAGCACAGGGATGGGGGGAGCCCCTCATAATGGGCACAGCGGGTCTACAGACCCGGGAACTCAGCACAGGGATGGGGGGAGCCCCTCATAATGGGCACAGCGGGTCTACAGACCCGGGAACTCAGCACAGGGATGGGGGGAGCCCCTCATAATGGGCACAGCGGGTCTACAGACCCGGGAACTCAGCACAGGGATGGGGGGAGCCCCTCATAATGGGCACAGCGGGTCTACAGACCCGGGAACTCAGCACAGGGATGGGGGGAGCCCCTCATAATGGGCACAGCGGGTCTACAGACCCGGGAACTCAGCACAGGGATGGGGGGAGCCCCTCATAATGGGCACAGCGGGTCTACAGACCCGGGAACTCAGCACAGGGATGGGGGGAGCCCCTCATAATGGGCACAGCGGGTCTACAGACCCGGGAACTCAGCACAGGGATGGGGGGAGCCCCTCATAATGGGCACAGCGGGTCTACAGACCCGGGAACTCAGCACAGGGATGGGGGGAGCCCCTCATAATGGGCACAGCGGGTCTACAGACCCGGGAACTCAGCACAGGGATGGGGGGAGCCCCTCATAATGGGCACAGCGGGTCTACAGACCCGGGAACTCAGCACAGGGATGGTGGGAGCTCCTCATAATGGGCACAGCGGGGGTACAGACCCGGGAACTCAGAGCAGAGTAATCTTACTACATGGTTTCCTAAGGGGTATTATAAATTATCAGGTGGGTTACATTGCAGCATCTAGCAAAAACTTAGATCTTCCTCTTTCATGGAGTGACCCTTTGGCTTTAACTTCTATACAATACATTGTATCATAGGACAGTGTTGTGCAGAATAATTTGATGTCTTCCTCATTTGGGATAACTGACTCGTGACCTCGGCTCTAATCTTCAGCTTGCTCCTATTTGTTTTAGATGCAAATCACGCAGTGTCGACTTTCACATGGAGACAGGAGGCTCGGGCTCACCTGCGTCAGACATAATGCAATCAGCCGGGCCAGAATCCATCATGTCACGCACGTCCTCCCTATAGAATGTCACTGCCAATATCAACTTCATGAACTAGACGACCGTCTGCCGAAAGTGTAGATAAAATGACACTAAACTCTGGAGTTAAATCTTAACAATCCATACAAGTCCCTGAACTCTGAGCAACAATGTATCTTATTTGTGTATCACTCGGCTGGAGATCCTCCAATCATCTCTGACACTGTCCTTCCTTCTGGAGGGGGGCTACGTCTGTTCCCCATGTTCCCTGTGTGTGCTGCTCCAAGCTCGCTCCCGGGATTGGACTACAATCTCAACACAAATTAGTAAACTAAACCTGAGATTGTAGTCCATCCCGGTTGAAGTGACAATGGAGAATAGAATGTTGTAGATGCTAAGTGCAACCCCCATTGTATTGGCCACCCCCCGCATATTTCTCCTTCTGCAATAATTCCAGCAATGGAAAGAAAGGGAGGGAAGGAGCGCAACTCATTGGCACCGACAGTCAGTTGCGCTCCTTCCCTCCCTTTCTTTCCGTTCTTCTGCACATAGTTAGACACCCCGGTCTAACAACACAAGGCGCGGCACAACGGCCACGACATACCACAAACACCCCCCCCAGGAGTGCGCTACCAATCAGTCTTCTTTTTCAACTCTCCAATAATTCCATCAATGGCTTCCAGCCCTATTACTGCCAGACATGTGACAATCATTGTAGCTCCACCCTGAAGACCCATCGCTGCATCTATTCCTGTACAATATGAAGCCTTCTCTGTTGTGGTGGACGTCTACTGGGAGCTGATATGAAATACATACAGTACGTTATGGGGATCCTTCATTAGGTAATAACTGACCGTGTGTGCAGATTTCCTCCCATCAACATGCTGCATGTGCTTCTGACTGATTTGCATCACGATTCTCCCTTTATGGCAGGGGAAGCAAAACCTCCGGGCCCTCCAGCTGTGGGGGTGAAACTACAAATCCCATGATGCATCTCTTTTCGGGAGTCATGTCTGTGGCTGTGAGAATCTTGCAATGCCTCATGGGATTTGTAGTTCCACCCCACAGCTGGAGGGCCGGAGGTTTGCTACCCCTGCTTTATGGCTGAACCGTTCTTGTAGAGGGACCCAATTACATGACTGGATATAAATAATAGACTTGTGCGCCGTCAAAAAATTTGTTCTGTTTCGTTTCGGAATATCCGTTATTTCGTATTTCGTAACTGAACTCAATTCGGATTCGTACGAAATACGTTAGTGGCGGTTATATTTTCGTAACTTTACGAACATTCGTTATGATGAAGTTAAAAAGCAAAATACCTTTGTTAATATTGGAGTCGATGTGGTAGTTGTTTTTTTTATCCGAAATACAAATTCCCAATCCGAATTTCGTATTTCGTATAAAAAAAACTACCATCAACTCCAATATAAATGTACTTTGCTTTTTAACCTTCAATATAACGAATGTTCGTAACGGAACGAAAATACGTCAACGGACTTTCGTATTTCCTGCCTGTGTATTGTAATGCGACTCTCAGAAGCAGCTGATCCGTATCTCGGATTAAAAACAAATCTTGTCATGTTGTTCAACCTCATTTACAGGGGAATATTAGTTCCCGTTTCGAAGAAATTCGGATCCGAAATTCCTTAACGGAATTTCGTATTTCGGATATAATTCGGAAACTGCCATTCGGATTTCGGATGCTTCCGAATTTACGAATTTCAGGAAAATTTGTACGAATTTCGATTCGTAACGAAACGAATTGCACATGTCTAATAAATAAATGAACGTGCCAATAATGAACAAGGTCACCCCCAAACAAGACACAGTATACAGTATTAGTATATGAACAGGCCGCACTATCCAGAGAATTCCAATCCTTCAGACTTTATTGAAGTCACAGCAAATCCAGAGTAACATTGTACGTACCAGCAAATACCAGACCTCTATGAATAAGCCTAAGGCCTGGTAGACATGCGCGATTTGTTTCGTTACGATTCGAAAATTCGTACGAATTTCCTGAAATTCGTACGAATTTCCTGAAATTCGTAAATTCGGAAGCATCCGAAATCCGAATTGCAGTTTCCGAATTATATCCGAAATACGAAAATTCCCTTAACGGATTTCGGATCCGAATTTCGTTGAAACGGGAACTAATAGTATTACCCCTGTGACTGAGGTTGAACAACATGACAAGATCCGAAATACGAAATTCCGTTAACGGATTTTTGTTCCGTTGTTCCGAACATTCGTTATGATGAAGTTAATAAACAAAAATACCTTTGTTAATATATTGGAGTCGATGGAAGTCTTTTTTTTTAATACGAAATACGAAATTCCGTTACCATCGACTCCAATATTAACAAAGGTATTTTTGTTTTTTAACTTCATCATAACGAATGTTCGGAACAACGGAACAAAAATCCGTTAACGGAATTTTCGTATTTCCTGCCTGTAATGCAACCCTCAGCAGCAGAAGAGAAAACCTCTGATTGGTCAACCAAACAGTCACGTTTCCGTTGTGACAGAATTCGGATTCGGATCCGAAATTCGTCAATGGAATTTCGGATTTCGGATAAAAAAACAACTACCACATCGACTCCAATATTAACAAAGGTATTTTTGCTTTTTAACTTCATCATAACGAATGTTCGTACAGTTACGAAATTGTGCCGAAACTAACGAAAAATCCGTATTTCGTACGAATCCGAATTGAGTTTCGGATACGAATTACGAAATACGAAATAACGGATATTCCGAAACGGAACAAATTTTTTGACGGCGCACAAGTCTAAGGCCTGGTTCACACCTCAGCCTGTGAAAATCAATAATTGCCTATGGGCGTGGTTCCCACCTGGGCGTATTTCAGCGCGTAGGAACGCGCTGAAAAACGCCCTACGGCCAAAGAAGTACAGGAGCTTCTTTGGGGTGTATTTTCCCCGCTTATCCATTAGGATACAGCCGGATAGCCCTTGTAAACACGCTTTTGTCTCACGTTTCTTTTACCGCAGATCGCTGTAAAACCGCGCGGCAAACGCGCATATTCCGTATGCCCGGGTGCGAACCCAGCCTAAGGGTGAAACTTGTGAGAGGTTGTAGCTGGTTGGGGGATTCGGGTGCTGGTATTTGCTGTCACATACACCGTTAATCTGGATTGGAATAAAGTCTGCAGTATTGGAATTCTCTGGATAGTGCGCTCTGTTCGTATACTGCTGCATTCTAAGGTGGAGACGCACCTATTGGACCAGCACCCGGGGAGTCCTGATGGCGCATAAGGAATTGTAGTGGTTAGATTTATTTTGGCTCTACAGTATACTGGAGCAAACAAAACCCGGAGCAGTTGCCCATGGCAACCAATCAGCTTCTCTCTTCAGTTTGCTCAGGTAAGATTTGAAAATGAGAGAGAGATGCTGATTGGCTGCCGTGCAAATCTACTCCAGATTTATGTCTGCTCCCGTTTTGATAAATTCCCCTCCAGTATGTTTAAACCAACCAGCACTCAATAAAATATTAGAGAGAATGAGAATCTTCACTAGAGAAGGTAGAAGTTTGGTCAGTTACAGTGATTGACTCACAGGCAAGGAAGGGAGCCTTTTGTCTGGGGGGATAATACAACCAGTGGCGTCACAAAGGGGGTGTGGCCTGCACTCGGGTGCCACCATTGGAGGGGTGACACCAAAATGACTGACAATCATTTTATTGTCACCCTCTCTGAAAAGTCGGGCACTCGGTCCTGGACAGAGAGCCCAATAGTGTCACGAGAGAGGAGGGGACGGCATACCTCATCCTGCCCGGTGAACGTCCCCTCCTCTCTCTGCCGGCGTCCATCACCAAGATGGCTGCCGGCAGGCGTCAATAAGATGACCGTGCATGCGCAGTGACGTCGCGGCGGGGTGTCACACAGTCTCCGCTCCGGGTGACACCTGGCCTCAGGACACCCCTGAATACAACCAACCTGCCTTTTGATAGTAGACACAATTTCCTGTGGCTGGAGAACGTGCACCATGGTGTGTGCTGGGGTGTCACAGGGATTGCTGGGTATGGTGAAAAGTGAGTGTTCCTCAGCTTGGCATTTGGTCACGTGACATCTCAGAGAATGCAAAAGTTGATGCTGGAAGCCTCAGGATATTTCAAATTAAACCTGAACTCCGGTGGAATCACTAACTTCTACCCAAACCTCCCTCTCCCCAACCGAATGGCACGAAAATACAGTTCTTATTTTTTTGTGGTTAGAAAATGGCGGTTTTATATATTGTCCATGACACCACATCCCCTGACAGTGTCTGGCCACCAGGATGAGGTGGCCAGACACTGTCACACTACATGCGATGCTCATGTACAGATAAGGACGTCAGTGCTGCCTTGCCAGAACTAGAGGGACCAGAAGGGGACGGTAACAAGGACAGAGAGCAGCGGCAACTGGTCATCATTACCGGAAATGCCTTCCCTGAACCTCTGGGGTGTGCACCTTCATGGCGTACACCCCATGGCATGTATACAGACATTGCCATACAAGTAGAAAAAATAGGGCGCAAGACTGTGGCAAGATCAGGCAGTCATTGTGCAATAGTTGTGTATTTGTAACGGTCGGAGTTCAGATTTAACACATTTTTGTTTCCTTCATGGAAACGTGTATGTGTCATATGTATATGTTATATAATACCGTTATTCAATGCAATACAAAGAAAACAAATCTCATAATTATCTCAGTAAGTTTTATTATTTTGGTATTAGCACAAAAGACAATATGACCCAAAGCTACTGGCACAGTGCACCGTGTGATGTAGAAGAATTGGATAAATGACCAATATAGAGTATGTCCAAGTAGAAACGTGACATGTGAGATCCGATCTATAGAGCCGACCTGTGACAGTCTCATTGTCACACGTCGGCTAGAACTATGAGGAGGAGTGAAAATCACCCCCCTCATAGTCCTCCTTTAAATTACAGCAACTAGCCTTTAGAGTCAGAAAATACACATCATTGATTACAGAGGATTCCATTGCATTTAATGACAAGAGATCCCAAACATAGCGCTATCAGGTCATGCCTAGAGGAGGGAAGAAGAACATACACAGATGAAGTATAGCAGTAGGTAGGGAGGTGCGAGGTGAGTGGGTGGCACCACACCCCTATAACTGATAAAGACAAGCAAGGATTGGCTGCAAATGAGCTTAGGGTTTTTTTTTTCCAAGGTGCCACAAAGTACACACAGCTACAGGTGTGAAGTATAAATATAAAACCTTCCTTATTTCTCATAACAAGCTAAGGTGCCCATACACTGCACGATTCTCGTACGAGAAGCTGCAGTTAGTGACCGCTGAGGCAGGTGGCGCTGTGATTACAGCTTAAACGAGCAGCGGCTCCCACGGTACATTTAGCTCTGCTTTAGCGGGGATAAATGTAGAAAAAACTAGGGATTCGCTCCATAAGATGCACACACATTTTCGAAGAAAGGGTTTGTGTTCCTACCTGGAGATCCGACTGATTGTAATTACCCTGATTGAGTTTGCACAATTGCTTGTTTGGTCCGATCCGTGACCAAGTCAAACTGGTACAAAAAGAGAGAATTAACTCGTTAGGAGATAACGGGTTAGCAGCGGTCAACTTAGGGATCGGGACAAGCCAATTGATTGCAAAAAAAGTTATTTTATTGAAAACGACATTTAAGACAACACATTTGACCCACTAATTACCATTAAAAACTTGTAGATTACAGACAGTCATAAATTATACGTGGATCGATCCTCATTTACATTAACCTTGAATCCCCACCGTGGAGGGAAATGACCGATGTAGCTAGTACTTCAGTCTTTCTCCCTCCATAAAATTCCCCGTAAAATTACTTTTTTTGCAATCAATTGGCTTGTCCGGATCCCTGAGTTGACCGCTGCTAACCCGTTATCTCCTAACGAGTTAATTCTCTCTTTTTGCACACGCATTTTCCCCCCGCCTTTTGGGTGGAAAAAAGTGTGCTTTATGGAGCGGAAAAAAACGGTATATATAAATATTTTATTTTCTTTTTTTGAGTATGCAAAGAAATGAGAGATATGTAGGAGGAGATCTAGTGACTGTTTGTCCTCTAATGAATCCAGTTTGTTTTCCAGTTGACGAACGTTATAAAGGATTCATTCACGCTATGGGCTATAGCTATACAAGCACAATTCTCTCCTCCAGCCATATCACTCCATAGATTAACACATGTCCCAGATATCATGGCACCCTACGATGGGATTATGTGATTAGAACCAGGTTGGTTCTCTAGCAATCGAACTTCTCATCATCTTGGACAATCCATATCAGATGTGACACATTCCATGGTGATTGGACAAAGGTTGAATGAATTTCATTACGGGTATACTGTAAATGCGGGGCTATGCCCTTGAAACCCATTGGTGCTGAAAAAGCTATTTGGATGAACAGAAACATGTCCTCAACATTACAATAACAAGCCAGGTTAAATGTGACTAACTACTACTAGCTACACCATGACCTAGGCACATGAGGTGCTTCACAAACATAGCTATGCAAGGTTTAGGAATGCATTTGTTGAGAGCAAACAATACACTTCAACATCTGCTTTGCTTCTTCTTGCAATTTGGGGTTTCCAACGACCAAGAGGATGGCTTGTACCATGGTGTAGGAGGACAACAGTAGCAAACTTACCCAAAACTGGACGCTGACATGGGCAGCGATGGCAAAATAAAACAGAAGAGCACACAGGTAATACAACAAGTAAGCCAGCAATAGACGCTTTATCTTGGACACTGTGCTTCTGAATCTTTTTATTGCTTTGTTGTTTAAGGTCCCCATGTTGGTCTTCATGTTGTGGCTGTGCTTCTTCAAGGTCCCAGCGATACAAATGGTGGTGACTACAATGGTAAAGAAGGGTACAAAAGTTGGAATTAAAGTGATGTTAAAAAATTCCATGTCTGTCTTTGAGTTGTTAAAACGTATGACTGAATCATTCACGGGAGACCTCAGAGGGTTTATATAGAGCAGCATGCTGAGGAAACTGCTAAAGAGAGCCACCACCTCTGCCCCTACCATCATCCACGGCACAACAACATCGACGTTCTTCTTTGTCCAAACTATGGCCCTGGCTTTGAAATCCACAATCTTTATGAAGTAGAAAAAGCTGAGGATGGCGGTGAGCCAAGAACTGGAGCTCAGGGTAAACATGTTCAGAGAGTAGACGATATAAGTCAAGGTGGGGTTGATGATCTGAACGTGTCCGGAATGAAGAACGCCACTGAACACCGAAGCACACACTAAGACCGAGTAGCAGATATTCGATGTGCTCAGAGAGATCCGAATGATATTCCCCGTTTTGATCACCTTCTTTCCTTTGATGCCTTTGAGTATTATCACCATGACAATTGCATTGGAAAATGTTCCACAGGTGGTTTCAAGCAAAAGAACAAGAAGGCACGGCGTATAGGGAGAACTGCTGAGGATGGAAGCCATGGATCCAGATTCTGCTGTTGTCCAGAAGTGAAGCAAGAGTGAGCATGTGGTCTCCACACAAAGCTTCTCTCCTTCACATTTCCAGGTTTTAGTGTAACCCATGGGCTCCAGAGAGATATCATTTTAGAACCAGTAATGTCAATTTGCATAGTGCAAACCGTCAGCATTTTCCTATATGGATTTACATAGACACAGTGCATGGAAATACTCCAACATATCTCACCATTTCTGACTCATGAAGTTTCCAAGGAATCATTTGTCATTGTCTATGGAAGGCGCGGTTACCAGAGAAGGGAAGGTTGTGGAGTGTGTACATGTGGAAAGAACGTCGGATAAACACAGCGCGCAGTCCTGAAATGCTAAAGCAATGTTAAATGTTGGTGTAAAAATATCAGCTTAGATTACATGACAACCAGCGTTGTGGCTGTGGGGATTTGAACCTGGCTCTCTGAGATAGAAGTACTGAGGTATTGCCTTTCAACTAGACACGTGCAATTCGTTTTCGTTCCGAATCGAAATTCGGACGAATTTTCGGAAATTCGGACGTTCGGATGTAAACCGAATTCCCGAATTACAGACATAACGAATGCATTCCGTTTCCGAAATTCGGTAGCGGTAGTTCGTTCGAACGTTCGTTTCGTTTTCGTTTCGTTCGTTGAAGAAAAACATTTTTCTCCCTCAAATGTCACTTTGCTGCCAAACGAACGAACGTATGCACGAAACGAATAAGATACGAACGTTCGACCGAAATACCGCTAACAAATTTCGTCCGAATCCGAATTCCGAATCTGAATTGGCTTTCACACCCGAATCCCGAAAAACGAAATAACACAAATCCGAATTTAAAATGAAACGAAACTAATTTTTTGGCAGTGCACATGTCTGCTTTCAACCACCAGGAGGACTCAGCTTTGCAGCAGTTTTTCCTGTGTTGCACTGGTGGGGTTACTAAGCTTTAAAGGAGAACTATGGGGGAGTTAAGTCTTTTCCCCATAGTTCTCCTTAGGGTAATGGGAGGACACAAACTAGCGCTGTCAGCGTTGGCGGATCGGAGCGGGGAGGGGGGAATCCAGTCAGAGAGCAGAGAGCCGTGACAGGATCCAGAGGTGAGCGAACGCCGGTATGTGTTCGCTCACCTCCCGATCTACTGAGCCGACCTGTGACAGTCTCATTGTCACAGGTCGGCTAGAACTATGAGGTGAGTGAAAAGCACCCCCCTCCCCCCCCTCATAGTTCTCCCTTAAGAATTGTAATGGAGTAGGAAAACGTTTCACGTAACCCCCCCCACCCCTCCACCCCCAATATCTTGTTGTCTTAAACATGAAGATTAAAAAAATTGCAGCAGAGCAACTTAACAGAAATGAGAAGCTGAACCAGGCAAACTTCACATGCCATCCAACCCGCCAATCGGCATCAACTGTGAAAAAAATCTACGAGCTAAGAAGTAGTAAAAGAAGAACGCGAAGTACATTATTTGCCACAAGTATCCGACTTTTCCAAAATCTGATCTTTGTCTAGTGATAGGCCAACAATCTGAAAAAAGGGAAAACGTCCTTCCTGGAGACATATACAGGTGAAACTCGAATAATTAGAATATCGTGCAAAAGTAATTGCAGTAATTGCTGCAAAAGGGGCCCAAACCAAGTACTGAGTACATATGCATGCTTGTACTTCTCAGAGGTCCGATATTGTTCTATGTACAATCCTTGTTTTATTGATTGCATGTAATAATCTACTTTTTTGAGGTTGTGGATTTGGGGTTCTTGGGGTTTTCATGAGCTGTAAGCCATAATCATCACAATGATGACAAATCACGGCTTGAACTATCTTGCTTTGCATGTAATGAGTCTCTCTCATATATTAGTTTCACCTTTTAGGCCCTGTTCACATATAGCGAATTGTCGCGCGATTTCCGCCGCGATATCGCGCATTTTTGCCGCGCGATATCGCGAGAAGTCGCCGGCCAATGTTATTCAATGGAGCTGTCTTAACTCCATGTCGCGCGTCGCTCGTCGCTCGTCGCGGTCGCAAGTCGCTTCTACCGGACCCTTTTTTCTGCAGATTTTGCGCGATTTTGCTTTTTTTCTATGGAGCCCGACGGGGAAGGTCGCGCTACCGTCGCTGGATCGTCGCTGGAACGTCGCCCCGAAAGTCGCGCTATCCCGGCCGTGCGGATCTGCTGCAAAAGGTATGTCGCTAGGTGTGAATGGGGTCTTAAGTTGCATTAGTGAAATAAATGAACTTTGCCCGATATTCTAATTATTCCAGTTTCACCTGTATATCCGGAGTCAATATGGACATTGATGTTCCCGTTGCCTGTGGTGGATCCTTCCGTCATCTGCTGCACTTATCTCACAATGTTGGCACCTACCCTGTTTCCCCGAAAATAAGACCTAGTATTATTTTTGGGAATTGCTAATATAAGACCGACCCCGAAAAAAAGACCCAGTTGTGACCATTGGTGGTGGCATAAAGGGGTAACCTGAAGAGCCGAGGGAGAGAATCAGCGGTGCCAATGAATGGAAAGGTGCGGCACCCCTGATCGCCCCGATCACCCCATTCTTAACTAGACATGTGCGATTCGTTTCGTTACGAATCGAAATTCGTACGAACTTTCCTGAAATTCGTAGATTCGTAAGCATTCGAAATCTGAATGGCAGTTTCCGAATTATATCCGAAATACGAAATTCCGTTAACGAATTTCGGATCCGGATTTCTTTGAAACGGGAACTAATATTACCCCTGTAAATGAGGTTGAACAACATGACAAGATTTTTTTTTTAATCCGAAATACGGATCCGCTGCTGCTGATGCATTACAATACACAGGCAGGAAATACGAAATTCCGATGACGTATTTTCGTTCCGTTACGAACATTCGTTATATTGAAGGTAAAATGCAAAGTACATTTATACTGGCGTTGATGGGAGTTTTTTGTTATACGAAATACGAAATTCGGATCCGGAATCCGGAATCCGTTAACGGAATTCGTATTTCGGATAAAAAAACAACTACCATCGACTCCAATAATAACAAAGGTATTTTTGCTTTTCAACTTCATCATAACGAATGTTCGTAAAGTTACGAAAATGTGCCGAAACTAACGAAAATTCGTATTTCGTACGAATCCGAATTGAGTTTCCGACACGAATTAAGAAATACGAAATAACGGATATTCCGAAACGGAACGAAACGGAACACATTTTTTGACGGCGAACAAGTCTATTCTTAACTTTGCCATTTTGGATTATTTAATTTGGATTTGCATTAACTTTGGATTGTTATACATTAAAAAAAAAGACCTACCCCGAAAATAAGACCTAGTGTGTGTTTTTTTGAGCCCCCAAAAAATATAAGACAGTGTCTTATTTTCGGGGAAACGCGGCACGCCGTGACTGCTGTGAGTTCTGTCCGATATGTTTCCACTTCTCTATCGCCGAGGAGACTTTTAACGCTGAGTGCTAACGAGGTTTATAGGTCATTACACAAAGCTGTTGTTGTTGTGGCTGTGAGCGTGTTTGCTCTCCTTAGTGGTGCTTTGGATACATGCAAAGTCCCGGCCAGACACACTTACTGTTTACCTCACCAGCTGCTCGGCTATGTCAACACGGCGGGCCTGGGGATTTGCATCTGGAAGCTCCTGCTAAGGCTTTCACAAATGTGAGGATTAAATAATAACAGGTGTGCAGCGCTGCGGATCTATAGCGGGTTAAAAGGCAATAAAAGGGCACTGACCAATGAAATGGTGCATAAATAAATCTAATTAACCTCTTCATTCCAATTGTACTAATACATATAAAAAACATATCAATTCATGTGCTAAAAATATAAGTCACTTGCTTAGTAGCAACTGTATACCAATACCAATCAGAAAAAGTGCAATAAGTGCAAAAAAGGTGCTAACGTGCAATATTGGCATATGAATGTATATATATATATATATTGTAACAAGGACACTCCACTGTAGTCCGGGTAAGTCAAGTCAAATGCAGTTTATTAAAGGGCAAACACAAAGATAGCTTGCAGCAGCAGCAGCAACATAAGACAGTCTTTTAGCTGCGCTCGGTAGCTTTCCACAGCTCCAAGACACTCATGCTTGCTCACCCCTCGTGAGCCCTCACTCTGCTCACTTAGCAGTCTGTACCACAGGTCCTAGGGTCACCGACCTTCATGACCTCTCCCCTCATGGGCACTCTCCCGGCCCTCTCCCCTCATGGGCACTCACTCTGCTCTCCCAGCAGTCTGTACCACAGGTCCTAGGGTCACCGACCTTCCTGACCTCTACCCTCATGGGCACTCACTCTGCTCTCCCAGCAGTCTGTACCACAGGTCCTAGGGTCACCGACCTTCCTGACCTCTCCCCTCATGGGCACTCACTCTGCTCTCCCAGCAGTCTGTACCACAGGTCCTAGGGTCACCGACCTTCCTGACCTCTCCCCTCATGGGCACTCACTCTGCTCTCCCAGCAGTCTGTACCACAGGTCCTAGGGTCACCGACCTTCCTGACCTCTCCCCTCATGGGCACTCACTCTGCTCTCCCAGCAGTCTGTACCACAGGTCCTAGGGTCACCGACCTTCCTGACCTCTCCCCTCATGGGCACTCACTCTGCTCTCCCAGCAGTCTGTACCACAGGTCCTAGGGTCACCGACCTTCCTGACCTCTCCCCTCATGGGCACTCACTCTGCTCTCCCAGCAGTCTGTACCACAGGTCCTAGGGTCACCGACCTTCCTGACCTCTCCCCTCATGGGCACTCACTCTGCTCTCCCAGCAGTCTGTACCACAGGTCCTAGGGTCACCGACCTTCCTGACCTCTCCCCTCATGGGCACTCACTCTGCTCTCCCAGCAGTCTGTACCACAGGTCCTAGGGTCACCGACCTTCCTGACCTCTCCCCTCATGGGCACTCACTCTGCTCTCCCAGCAGTCTGTACCACAGGTCCTAGGGTCACCGACCTTCCTGACCTCTCCCCTCATGGGCACTCACTCTGCTCTCCCAGCAGTCTGTACCACAGGTCCTAGGGTCACCGACCTTCCTGACCTCTCCCCTCATGGGCACTCACTCTGCTCTCCCAGCAGTCTGTACCACAGGTCCTAGGGTCACCGACCTTCCTGACCTCTCCCCTCATGGGCACTCACTCTGCTCTCCCAGCAGTCTGTACCACAGGTCCTAGGGTCACCGACCTTCCTGACCTCTCCCAGCCACCCCTGGCTGTACCTTGTGCGTCCAGCACGCACCCGAGTTTGTCCGTGTGCTCCCTGCACGCACACAACTCCAACCCTCTGAGCACTGGGCCGGCTTCCGAAGAAGGCTGCTCTCAGCCACCTGATCAGCCCAAGCTGGTCATTGGCAACACCCGGTCCCAGGACTGGAGATCTCATCCCACCCAGAGCTCTAAGAGATCTCCAGAGCTTCAGATCCCGGCTACAATTAGGAAAACCTGGACGGACCTGAAAAGCCAGGCTCTTCCTCATAACATGCTTCACATTCTGGACCCTCTCAGCCCCTTTGGCTGAGAGTCCTGGGTGCCAAAGTCGCCATCCTACACTGTGGCATTGGCTTACACTGCCACAATATATATATATATTAGGGATGTCCAGATACTAGTATCGGTATCGGGGCCCATACCAGGCATTTTCACAAGTACTTGTACTTGTGAAAATGCCCCGATTCTTAAGGCAGATACCGTTAAATTTTTAAACCGCAGCAGCTGCTGAGCACGTGCGCTTGTGGTGACCTGCAAGTAGCTGTCCATGGCAGTGCCTGCCTGGTTCTTTATCTCCTCCTCCTTCCCGGCGCAGGCACAGCCACTACCGGAGTGACCGCCCCAGTGTCCAAAGCTGGGGGATCCCGATGACTACTAACAGGGGAGGACCAGTAGTATCGGTAATTGGTGTCGGCAAGTACCTGCGGGAAAGTGCTTGTATTTGTACTTGGTCTTAAAAAAGTGGCATCGGGACATCCCTAATATATACATTTTATTTCATGATGGTAGACTCTCAAATGCTGCATGACGGAATAAATGTCAGTCAAAGTACCGCAGCGCTGAATACTGAAAAATGCCCGGGACAGGAAGAGGGTCTAACACCGCGGATGTCAACTGGTTAAACAGCCGGGGCCATTTGCCTGATGTTCGTGCTAGGAGCCTGATGCCAGGCAATTATCTCCGCGGCTGAACCTCCCCTTATTGGGCCGGACAGAGCCCCTCCATTCTCTCCTATATTGGGCCGGACAGAGCCCCTCCGCTTCCACCCCTATATTGGGCCGGACGAGTGCCCCTCCGCTTCCACCCCTATTTTGGGCCGGACGAGTGCCCCTCCGCTTCCACCCCTATTGGGCCGGACAGTGCCCTCGTCTCTGGTGAGACCAGCCTCTCCAATAGGGTTGCCACCTGTCCAGGATTCACCCGGACAGTTCGGGTTTTGAATGCTGTGTCCGGGTTTCATGGCAGCAGAAACCCGGACGCAAGATGTCAGGCAGACAGGAGGCAACCAAAATTAAGATAGGGGCTACTGGTCCCCCACTGTACTGTCTCGACTGTGATATTTACATATGAATGGGTGGCGCTATTTACATATGAATAAGCCGCGACTCCAAAAAAATGTCTACGCATCGCTAGAGTGTTCGGGTTTCGCTTGAAGAAAAGGTGGCAACCCTACTCTCCAATAGGCCTGCACACTTCCAGCCTCTCTCCTGAAATATCACCTCTCCTGGAACCCCTTATCATTGGAGACCTGCAATTCTCTTCTAACACCACTGGGTGGCAGCAGAGCACCTCGGACTGCCTAAAACTGCAACTGTCAAGTTGAATACCTTCAGCTGTTTGCATATAAGAACTGTGACTCTGCTAACTGCCTATACCCATTTGCTCCAACTTCAACTCTGTCTACCTTCACTCAATAAAGTACTAAGCATCGTAAATAGAATCTTGTCTGCATATAATTATACCAGGTTGTGCTTGCCAAGGACTGTGTAAAAGAATACCAATCTTTTCTTACTAAACCGAAGCTGTGATCCACGCCAGCCCTTAAAGCCGCACCCGTGCGTTACACAAACTCACCGTTAAGATTGTGAGTGACGCCTGAGATTCATATCTGACTGGTCCTTTCCCTCCGCAGTTGTGATCCGACCCTTGCAATCAGGGCAGCCATCAGAAATTTGAGGGCCCCTTACACGGCTTTAGGCCGGGCAACCCCCACCCCCCGCGCGCGCCGCTGGACACAGGGCTTAGTGACGTGCTGGATGCAGGGCTTAGTGACGCGCTGGACGCAGGGCTTAGTGACGCGCTGGACGCAGGGCTTAGTGACGCGCTGGACACAGGACTCACCTGAGAGTGACCCTGCAGAGCCCACCATAGATGCCGCACAGCCCGTCTGAGACTGTCCTGAGTAGCTTGTCTCAAAGCCGCTGGAGCTGCAATGCTGGGGCCCTGCGCTGCTAGGGCCAGGCCTCCGCCTCCTCGCCCTTCACCGTCGCTCGATAGTCATGTAAGGGACCCCCCCAGGCTGCCCAGGCCCCTTACATGAGTATCCGCCGTACCCCCCTGATGGCTGCCCTGGGCATCACACACTCATGTGGCAGCTTGTTCCTCCTGTTGGAACTTCTTGCACAGCCTCACAGAGAAACACAAGCACACAGTCTGATATGCACGCTGCACATGGCTTGGCTTGGAAAACAGGGAGGAAGCCACAGCTATATTCTCTACCTTATTCAATACAACAGAGTATGTACCATGGATAGAACAGAACACTGCCACCTAGTGAGCGAAAATGTATACTGCAGTAGTTGATGCAATAGACACAATGTGTATTCTAACACCTCCCCAAGTGACAATGTTGCTAAACTCTTGGAGGAGGCTGTCTCACCATACCGCCTTATAGTCCAGCGGTGGCACTAGAAGCAAAAGGGGGAGAATGCTGTTACAAATTCAGTACACTACAACATTGTCACTATCACGTACCTGAGGATGAGACCCGGAAGATGGGGAGGCGTCTCTTGCGACTCGTGTCCTGCGACCCCTGGAGTTGGGAACAGGAGGATGCGGGGCAACAAGGAGCTCGAGTGCCACGGATTGGAGGCAGACACCGCGCAGGAGACTTTTTGTAGAGAGGTCGGCAGGCCAAGGGTCAAGCCGGGCGGGCAGCGTAGGAGCAGACTCAGGAGCCAGAAGTCGTGGACGAGGGAGCCAAAGGTCAGATCCAGCCGGGCAGCGAAGTACCAAATCAGTAGACGAGAACAAATCAAGGGGACCGGCCGAGGTCGGGGGCCGGCAGCAATCAGCAAAGGGTAGTCCGAGGCAATGCGAGTCAAGCAGGTCACAGGCAATAGACAGAGGCAACAGGCAACACAAGACCATCAGCAATGAGAGGCAGGCAGGCCCATCCTTATATAGTCACTGAATTAAGGCAGCTACCTCACTTCCTGTGCGCCATCTGTCCGCGCGTCTTCCCGCATGCGCACTATGACGTGCTTCCCGAGATTGGTCTTTTGCGCATGGGCGGCCGTAATTGTGCCTTTACAGTCACCCAGCAATAGGTAGTGTCCTTGAGACACTGGAACTGGCAGGACCAACGGGTATGTCTGACAGCAAAGTAGAGCAGGAGAAGCGGGAAAGACTTTACTCATTAGAGGTGAAGTGCTTTCCTCGTTACGGGGTTCATTTTCTTTTTGTCTTTACATACCCTCTAAGAACAATAGCCCCCAAGAAGTGTCCATGTCCTGAATACCTAAGCCAGGGTTAGTATGTGATTTTGTTCTGGATGAGTCTTGTACAAGGTATAGAAATCTTGTATATGAGAAAAGAAAATGGTCATATAATAAACATGCAGAATTCAGCAGTCAGAGAATCACGGGAGGGGATGTGCAGCTGTTTGATGAGGACAAGAATGGGTTCACCTCTCACCTCCCACCTCTCATGTCATCCTGACAGACTATGGCGTCATCCACACCAAGGGGCACTTCCAGATTTAGAGTAGTCCTCTGCCTACAGGTGGTAACTAGACATGTGCGATTCGTTTCGTTACCAATCGAAATTCGTACGAATTTTCCTGAAATTCGTAAATTCGGAAGCATCCGAAATCCAAATTGCAGTTTCCGAATTATATCCGAAATACGAAATTCCGTTAATGAATTTCGGATCCGAATTTCTTTGAAACGGGAACTAATATTACCCCTGTAAATGAGGTTGAACAACATGACAAGATTTTTTTTTTAATCCGAAATACGGATCCGCTGCTGCTGAGAGTCGCATTACAATACACAGGCAGGAAATACGAAATTCCGTTGACGTATTTTCGTTCCGTTACGAACATTCGTTATATTGAAGTTAAAAAGCAAAGTACATTTATATTGGAGTTGATGGGAGTTTTTTTTAAAGTCCGAAATACGAAATTCGGATCCGGAATCCGTTAACAGAATTCGTATTTCGGATACAAAAACAAATACCACATCGACTCCGATATTAACAAAGGTATTTTTGCTTTTTAACTTCATCATAACGAATGTTCGTGAAGTTCCGAAAATGTGCCGAAACTAACGAAAAATCCGTATTTCGTACCAATCCGAATTGAGGTTAGGACACGAATTACGAAATACGAAATAATGGATATTACGAAACGGAACGAAACGGAACAAATTTTTTGACGGCGCACAAGTCTAGTGGTAAGTGGACTTTCCCTGTATAATCAATAGCTGCAAATTTTCACAACATCAGTAGGGATACATCTCAAGTAAGCAAATGTATACATTATCTCAATTCTAAAGCCGGGTCAGAAACAGGGATGAGGTTCTTGTTCGCCACCGAGTCGGGCTTGCGACAAACTTTGCACGTTTGCTGTTCAGTCAAACAGCCTAATTCATGTGCAGGTTCACCAAAAGTAACCCCATAATGCTATGCATGACCTGTGGATTCCGGTCAGGTGAAGATTTACAAATCAGGCCCTTCAGGTCTAGTATGGATTTATAGAGGGACCCTTCAATGTGATGTGCCCCCCCTCCAAAAAAAAAAATCTATTATCACACCCTTTCCCAAATATGTCGTTTAGCAGGTCAGGAACCATACCAGGCCACATGCCCTCAGCACAACACTGAGGGGGGAGTACTTTGCAAAGCACCTTGTCCCCATGTCAATGAGGACAAAGGTCTCTTCCCCACAGCCCTGGCCTGGTGGTTGTGGTGGTCTGTGGCCAGGAGGCTAAGCAGAATCTGGAAGCCTGTTGGTCAGTCACCAGTCAGCTTTTTATTCTTTCAATGGTTGGTTCCCGGATAACAAGCAATTGTGCTGCAAGTTTGAGAATGACTCGTCAAACTATTGCAGACTCGCCGAGCTTCACAATTTTGTTGCACAATTACAGCAAGTCTGCATTGCGAGTCTCCAGACCAGCGAGCTGGCAGACCTCTTGCTAAGACCTGCAGGACTCTTGCTGTGGACCTGCCGAGCAAATTTGCTACAAATTCAAAAAGTGTCGCCTAGAACGTGTGCTGCGAGTGTTCTGCGAGTCTACAACCTGCCGGGAATGTGCGCAGCAAGATACCAAGAGATACAATGTAACCCGGACACAAGTTTGTAGCAAGTTATCCTCGCTTGCAAGGGTAATTGCTTTGTTTTTGTGAACTTTCTTTTAATAAAAGTGGCAACGAAGCCCTTAAATGAAGATTTCAGTGAGTGGATGCGTCCTTAATGCGCTACTGTTTGGAGCAAATTCTCACTATATATATATATTGTGGTATTGTGTGGCAATCCCACAGTGGAACTGGGGGTTGTAGTAACCCAGGACTCTCAGCCAGAGAGACTGAGCAGTTCCAGGAAACAAACTATTTTGCTGGGAAAGAACTGGCTTTGCAGATCTCTCCAGAAAACCTGGATTTGGCTCGGGATCCTGGAACTGGGAGATTTCAAAGAGAATGGGGAGGGATGAAATCTCCATTTCTGGGTCCATGGTTTAGTAGGGGCCAGAACCTAATGATTTGAAACAACGAAAGAAGGAGCGCTACAACCCTGGAATACTGGGTGTTTAACAGTTAAACAGTTAAAAGATATAGTGTAACTATTGATGCAGACTCACTTTTGGACGGACGAGGTGGTATCTTGCCGTTAATTGTCAGCACGGCTCGCAGGGCGGAATCTGTGGCTGGTCTGTGTGGGAGTGAGCTCCGGGCTGTGGGGCTTCTGTTCAGTCCATGGATGTTGGAAGGTGAATCTTGTGGCCGGATGACCAGTTGAGGCGAAGTACACTGTGCGTGTAGTGGGACGCTCACCGTCAGGTGCAATGAGAGCTCAGCTGGCCAGGCTGCCACTCGTCGGCTGATCGGGAGCAGGAGCACCGCTGTACACCGTTCTGACAATGGAGCAGTGGTCGCTATGCAAGAGGTTAAAAGGTAAGCTACAGGCTGGGGGTCCTTGCGGTCCGTGGAGTGGTCGTTGTGGCTACGCGTTTCGAGGCTCTGTATCTCTTTGTCAAGCCAGAAGTCGTTCTGAGATCGTGCACTGGAGCTGGTGGGAAATACAGTGGTTTAAAAAAGACAGGTGGGCGTGGTTTACGATCATCGACGGCTGTCATTGGTCAGTCTTGCCTGGAGGGCAAGTCTTGCCTGGATCATTAGAACCTAATGATTGCACACCTGTGCATAGCCCTTATGGAAAGGGTGCTGGCTAGTGTTCTGGGCTCCAGCTGGGAAGAGGAACGGAGGTGTTCAGGAGTCAGGAGGACTCCACCCAGACGTCAGAGGGGAGCCAGGTGGCTGTGTGTGCTGGAGGCACCCCGTAGACAGCCGAGGAGACAGAGAGCCAGTGACACATGAGGGATGTGTTTGAGTGCCCACGAGGGGAGAGGTCAGGAAGGTCGGTGACCCTAGGACCGCTACGACACACTGCTGAGAGAGAAGAGTGAGGGCTCATAAGCGAATCTACTGAGCCATATAAAAGGAACTGTCTTATGTTGCTGCTGATGCAAGATATATTTCTGTTTGCCCTAAATAAACTGCATTTGATTTGACTTACCTGGACTACAGAGGAGTGTCCTTGTTACAATATATATACATATACCGCAGTGACGGTGAATCTTCCATGTGCATGCTTGATAAATTACAGGCATTGATTCAGCTGCAATAAATGTTTGGTAGATGTCAGGTTCACCGCTTTCCAAACATGCCCTCAGCTGCTTTTAAAACTGACTTTGGTTGACTGGAAAACTGAACTTTTTGTTTCTAATTTTTGGCTTCAAAACAGACTTAGAAGATAAAATTATTCTTGGAAGGCAATCCTGGCTGTATGTTAGGATCCAGAGCGCCTCCAGGTGGCGAGGGAGCTAAGCCCCGCAGTTCCTGTGCTCACCTGCAGGTGTCTCCAGGAAGACAGGAGCTGTCAGGTACCAGACCTCCACTGGGTGGTGCTGGAACCTGCGGCTCCAGTGCTCACCTGCGGGGGTCTCCCAGCTGCCGGCACTTAGCCATCACCTGGTGCTTCCTGGGAGGGTATTTAAACCCTCCCTGCATTCAGGATGATGGCTCAGTATCCTGCTATCGTTACCTGTTTTGCAGTCCTGAACCCTGGTCCCTGTTTGTAGGCCTGATTCCTGCTTGTTGCAGTCCTGTTGGTAATACAAAGAAACTGTATATAAACACCTACTACCTTGTCCGGTGTGGTCATACGTGTTTG
The DNA here is from genome assembly GCF_000935625.1 of Nanorana parkeri. Taxonomy (NCBI): domain Eukaryota; kingdom Metazoa; phylum Chordata; class Amphibia; order Anura; family Dicroglossidae; genus Nanorana; species Nanorana parkeri. The sequence continues at coordinate 7,957 of NW_017309134.1, read as the reverse complement.
GTCAACCTGTGTGGGTACCTGTATACGGTGTGGGGACACCTGTGCCGGTACCCCTGGCACTGTAGGAAGCCTTCTGTGTCCTCCGTTGATATGCTAAATCAATGGTCACAAATGATCGAAAGAGAGCAAACAACTTCCAGTCCTGAAATGGTTAAATACGACGAGATAATGGGAAGGACCTGGGGCTTTAGATGTTGGCAATGAAATGAAATCCATCCCGTGTATGCAAAACCAATCATGAGATTGATCTCTGGAGACTATTTACATCATTGAAATACATCAATCTCTCGGGGAGCGTTCGGTCATTTCTGCCCGGGTGAAGCCACACCAAAGCCACAATGATGACTCCACTCTCCTTCTATTTCTTAATCTCCGCAGTCTTGGGACTCAGCTTGGCAATACCTTCTAACACTTGTATCGTGATTGTTACCCTGGGAGTCATCAGAAAGAAAGGGAAGTTGAGTCCCTCCGATGTGATCTTTATGGCCAAGGGGATGGTGAATGTTCTCCTCCAGGTTTTTCTGTCTTTACAAGGAATGTTCTCTGTCTTGTGTCCGGAAGTCTTCTACATTGGAGAACTTTATACATTTATGATCTCATCAGTTCACTTCTTAATGTATTCCAGCTTCTGGATGACCGTCTGGCTCTCCGCTCACTACTGTACCACCATCACCAACCTCAGCTATGGGTTCTTCATCTGGTTAAAGAGAATTGTGTCCAATTTCCTGAGTCAGATTCTATTCCTGACAGCTCTCGGGATGTTCGCTTTGTGTGCCCCCGCCGTCTGGGCTCTGCAAGCAGAATATGACAGGGATGTCCAGTCTTCTGAGAACACAACAGAATCCTTCATGACCAAAGTTTATTATTCTCTGAGTTTTTCCTATTTTCTGCCCGTGACCTTCCTGGGCTGCGTTCTGCCATTCTGCCTTACTCTTCTGTGTCTTCTTCTCACCTTCTCCTTCCTGCTCAGACACGTCTGGAGGGTGAAGAATAATGACTCCGGATCCTCACGGCCAAATCTTGACGTTCACGTCACTGCACTGAGGACAATCTTCTTCTTACTCTTCATGTTCACCTCCGTCTTTATGTCTCGAGCGATTAGGTTTCTCAATCAACCAGCAAAGTTCGGAGATACAATACTTGTGGTCAGTTGGACATTACAATTATTATCTCCTTCATTTGAGGCTGTCGTCATCTTCCAGGCCAGCAACAAGCTGAAAAGGATCATTCTGGGCAAATTCTGGACAAGAAGAAGATGGAACGCAGAGGTTTAAAGTGACACTAAACTCAGAATACAATAAAATATCTTAACTCTGAACAACAATGTATCTGATTTGTGCGTCACTCGGCTGGTGATCCTCCAATCATCTCTGACACTGTCCTTCCTTCTGGGGGAGGGGCGGCTACTTTTGTTCCCCATGGTCCCTGTGTGTGTTGTAGAGTAGTCACCACTCCAAGCTCGCTCCCGGGATGGACTACAATATCAGGTTTAGTTTACTCATTTGTATTGAGATTGTAGTCCTTCCCGGGAGTGAGCTTGGAGCGGTGACTACTCTACAACACACACAGGGACCATGGGGAACAGACGTAGCCCCCCTCCAGAAGGAAGGACAGCGCCAGAGATGATTGGAGGATCTACAGCCGAGGGATACACAAATAAGATACATTGTTGTTAATAGCTTAGGGACTGGGATGGATTATTAAGATTTAACTCCTGAGTTTAGTGTCACCTTTACATATAATTGTTCTTTACCTTGAATTTCAACATTGTCATGTTTTGAGGTGTGAAATGTGCTTTGTACATCCACAGACTCTGCTTCCTGGTAACACATTTCTCTGATCCTCTTATCTCACTGATGATGGACCAGACACGGTTCCTCAGATGAAAATTGACTCTCTGACATTTCTTATCTGCTCACACAATGTTCCTGGTATCCACATATATATCGTTTGACCTTCTCACAATATTTGTAATTATAATATATTATTGAATGGTTCTATTCTTCAACATTTCATTCTAAATGTTATTATGTGTATAAGGAATATTACCCACTATACTTCATGTTTTCTAGGTATTGTAGAAACACTCCTCCAGATTCAGAAGACCAATAGTCTCACAATGACTTGGTTCTATAAGACGCTGTGTACACCTATGTTACATAGTATTTAAGGTTGAATAAAGACATAAGTCCATCAAGTCCAACCTATTGCGTGTATGCATTTATGTTTGAGCGGGTGTGTGCGTGTGTGCGTGTGTATGAGTCCCTGTGTGATTTTGCTCTTAGGCGTACCTGTACCCCTGTATGTTACCTGTACCCCTGTATATTACCTGTACCCCTGTATGTTACCTGTACCCCTGTATGTTACCTGTACCCCTGTATATTACCTGTACCCCTGTATGTTACCTGTACCCCTGTATATTACCTGTACCCCTGTATGTTACCTGTACCCCTGTATATTACCTGTACCCCTGTATGTTACGGTCTCTGAGGAACTCGTCCAGGAGTTTCTTGAATGATTCCGCACTCTTAGCTGAGATCACTTCCTGTGGCAGCGAGTTCCAGACCCTAACCGCTGTGACTTTGAAGAACCCTTTGCGCCACGTGTGTTGACATTTTTTTTCTACCAATTTTTGGTGGTGCCCTCTGGTCTTTGTTACGGAGCTGACCGTAAACAGTTTGTTAATAATGTTGCTGTCGCCCTTGCATAGTTTATACAAGAAAATCATGTCCCCCCTTGCTCTCCTAACCTCCAAAGAGAACATGTTTTAAGGAGAACTATGAGGGGGAGGGGCTTTTCACTCACCTCATAGTTCTAGCCGACCTGTGACAATGAGACCGTCACAGGTCGGCTCAGTAGATCGGGAGGTGAGGGAACACATACCGGGTTCGCTCACCTCTCGATCCTGTCAGGGCTCTCTGCCGTGACAGGGGGAGGGGCTGGATTCCCCTCTCCGATCTGCCAACGCTGACTGGCGGATCGGACGGGGGAGGGGGCGGGTACAGCTGGCTCTGCCTCTAGATAGGCAGAGCCAGCTGTCACTCACGCAGCTGGGCGGATCT
>NW_017309134.1:0-4116 GCF_000935625.1 Nanorana parkeri | reverse complement strand
CTCCGATCTGCCAACGCTGACTGGCGGATCGGACGGGGGAGGGGGCGGGTACAGCTGGCTCTGCCTCTAGATAGGCAGAGCCAGCTGTCACTCACGCAGCTGGGCAGATCCCGTCATCTAAGTCAGGATCCACTCCGGCTGCGGCGTCTCAGTATATAGGGAGCTGTAGCTCCCTATATACTGAGCTTAGGGTAATGGGAGGACACTAGTTTGTGTCCTCCCGTTACCCTAAGGAGAACTATGGGGAAAAACACTGACCCCCATAGTTCTCCTTTTAATTTTAACAACCTTGCTTCATAGTTCAGGTCCTCGAACCCCTTAATGACTTTGGTTGCCCTCCACTGGACTTTTTCCAGCTCAAGGACATCTTTTCTGAGCATCGGTGACCAAAACTGGACCGCATACTCCTATGTGTTGCTGTGTGCTGTGGGTGCAGTGTCTGTAGGTACATTGTGTGTTTTTAAATACACTTTACAGGGGTATACTTGGGTTACCAATGATCTCCTATGATGAGATGCACGTCTTTAGGAAACCACCGCAAACATGCAGCAAGGAGATTTCATTGTGCCCACAACTCACCTACGACATGCAGATGTGAACAAATCCTAAAACCAACATGGCTGACCCTGAGCATTAATAATGAGTTTGGACGCTCTATAGCAAAACATTAAATTGATTGTATAGAAAATAGAATTGACCCTGTTTCAAGTCCTCATTTGCATGGCCAAGAGGACCTAAGTGAAGATTAGAGGATACTTTACAATTGACCAATAGGAAGGTGGTCGGTTGGGCGGGGTGTTCAAACTGCTGTGTATAAAAGTGTGTTGTGTGCATCCAATAAAGGAGATTCCTGTTTGAACTTACATACAGCCTGACCGGTGTTTGTTCTGAGCTTTCACAACTGGATACGAACGACACAGAGCTGTAGTTCGAATGCCGGTTTATCGGAAGACCGAAATATCAGACGCTGCGGTCTGAAATTTGAGGAGTGCCAGGAGAGTGGAACCGAGTGAGCAAGGGGCTCGTTACAGTAGTGAAGCAATTGACTAAAGATTTCCAAGCCCCCAATGTAGGTGCCACCAGTTTCCTCCACTGTAAAATGATGAGTTTCCTAGCATAAAATAGCAATTAAGGAGGGTACGGGACACCACAGTATGAGCCAGTCCGTCAACAATACCCAAGATACACACTCCAGGCGCTATAGGGATAGTCATCTCCCGACACCTCTGCTATCACCCTAACCACCTCCCGCCAGTAGTCCAAAAATCTAGGACAAGACCACAGTACGTGTAGTAGGCCAGCGGGTTCATGAGGGCATCTCCAGCATTTAGACGACACTGTAGCTCGCATGACAGCGAGTCTAGCAGGTGTAAAGTATGCTCTGTGGAGAATTTTATGTTGAATCAATCTGTCTCTAGCAGATATCAGGATAGTCAGTGGAGTATCCCAGACTTCGTCCAGGTCACCTTCCCCCAGCTTCGGGCAGTCCACCTCCCAGGCCCTCTGGCACCGTAGAAGGGGCCTCGCCCCCCTGAGCGAGAGAAACTGATAGATGGCCGAAAGGGACTTGGCCAGGCCCTCCTTACGAAGGAGGCACTCTATTGTGGAAGCTGAGAGAGAGAGGCGGCCTCCCGGGAACTGGGCAGAAAAAGCGTGACGAAGCTGGAGGTATGGAAACAGGTGACTGTTCGGCAGGGCATAGGCCGACCTTAGATCCTCAAATGTACGCAAAGCCCCATTCTGCACAATATCATTTAGTGTAAGTACTGCTTTTGAGGTCCAAACTATGGGGTCCTGGATGGACTCAAAATGAGCAAGGGAGGGGTTCCTCCATAGCGGGGTATAGGGTGATAACTCCAGAAGCGGACCCTCGCTCCGAGGATGCAACGTACTCCAAGCACGAAGAACGGCCCTCATTGAAGGAGTCTGTCTATAGGGGGAACCCCTATAGACAGATTTCCTCCGTAGCGGGGTTCCTCCATAGTGGGGCATAGGGCGATAACTCCAGAAGCGGACCCTCGCTCCGAGGATGCAACGTACTCCAAGCACGAAGAACAGCCCTCATTGAAGGAGTCTGTCTATAGGGGCAACCCCTGCCTCGCAGTAATAGGTGTCTTAGAGCCTCATAGGATCCCACTAGGGCCGCCTCTAAGGTAACCGCTGGGTCCACATTCTGTTCTGTAAGCCACCTATGAGCAAATGCAAGTTGTCCAGCCAGGACCGCCAGACCTCCCTCCCCCCACGGAAGCTGCAATACCGACATTTTAATCCTCGGCGCTCGCCCATTCCAAAGGAAATCTGACATTAACGCATGTATGGTCTTAAAGATCCTTTTCGGGGTCCATACTGGGGAGTTGCATATAATATATGACAGGTGGGGAAGAAGTTTCATTTTTATGAGATTAATCCTGCCAATAAGAGATAAGGGCAGGTGCCTCCATGCTAACAATCGGGGCCTAAATACTCTGATCACAGGATATACATTGAGTGTTATAAAGTCGGATACTGTGTTAGATATATGCAATCCCAAGTATTTAAAGGTGTGCACCCTTTGTAGCGGAGTAGAGGATAGGGTCAAGGTAGAGGCCATGTGGTCCAGGGGAAGATACTGAGACTTACTCCAGTTGACTGTCAGTCCTGAGTAGGTTGAAAAATTCTGAATGACTCGAAGGGACTCAGAAAGAGAGGGGCCCATATCAGCCAAAAAAAGAATCATGTCCTCCGCATAAAGGGCCACTCTCTTCTCCAGTGCCCCAACACGGAGGCCTCTGATCTTTGGCGATTGGCGAAGGGCACCCGCAACTGGCTCTATCGCCAAGGCGAACAGACCTGGACATAGTGGACAGCACCTGTCGCTTCCCTCTGGAGATCGGAAAACTCGTGGAGCCACCGCTATCTTAAAGGCGGCCATCGGCTATCGGTATAAAATGTATTTACCCGTTTACGAAAAAGGGGACCAAAGCACATTTTAAGTAGCACCATCTGTGAGTATTATTATTATTATTATACAGGATTTACATTGCGCCAACAGTTTGCGCAGCGCTTTACAATATAAGGAAGACATTACAGTTACAATACAATACAAGATGGTAAGGAGGGCCTTGCCCCTGAGGACTTACAATCTGAAAGAGGAGGGGAAATTATACATAAGGAGGGAGCTGTGTGGGGATGAATTATTTGAGAATGTGAAGGTTCAGTAGTTAGGTTGAGGTGAGATCTAGGTTTTTTGGGTATTGGGGTGACTAGTGCATGTTTGAGAGGGGTAGGAAAAATTCCAGTAGAGAGTGAGAGATTGAAAATGTGAGTAAGAGAGTCTAGGATAGAATAAGAGGGTGACCGAAGTAGTTTTGAGGGAACAGGGTCTAGGGGGCAAGTGGTGAGGTGGGTATCAGAGAGAAGCTTAGTAACCTCCTCTGTGGTGACAGGGTCAAAAGAGGAAGGAAGACAACGGAGCCCAACACAGTTCTATGGAGAGCTCTGGACTATGTGTTCTGGAGGACTGGTGATTACCCTCACATACATTTTTAATCATGGTTTAGTATTTTATGTAACATATAAGGGAGGCGTGTGGTTTGGTCTGGATAACAATGAGACATTTAGGTTCTGCCGTCTTTACCCCCTTCGCTCATGAATGGTCTCAGTCTTCCAGATATCACAGGTGTTGCTTTGTGGCAACTAGAAATTTTCCCTTCAACCTCTCGTCCTTGAACATGTTCCACTTCAGCAGATCCCCCAACACTTGGGTGGCCTCTTGGCTATGTTCAGTGTAGATTGTCACCATTCAGCACCAATTTATCACTTAGTTGGAGTCACCTTACCGTGTAGATGTGACGTGGAAGAAAGAGAAGGCCAAGGCGTAGAAATCAGATATAATAATTGTCACAATGATAGAGTCTATCAGGAGATGACAGGCAATGTGTTTCCAGGGTAACGCATAACCCCCCCTTCATCGGGGCATAAGGTTAATAATTCCCAGAAAGAGCAAAAGGTTAAAAAAAATTCACCCACACCATGAAGAAATCCTTTATTCACATTACACAAATATATTCAATAAAACAACATGGCCACCAATGTAAATCCATCATCAATCACATCATCCAATGATGCCAATCCATC
>NW_017309133.1:90610-97284 GCF_000935625.1 Nanorana parkeri | reverse complement strand
AACGGATGTTCGTAACGGAACGAAATTCCGTAACGGAATTTTGTATTTCCTGCCTGTATAGCAATGCAACTCTTCTTCCGAAATTCGGAATTTCAGAAAAATTCGTACGAATTTTCGATTCGTAACGAAACGAATCGCACATGTCTAGTAAAATGGGCTTCTTGGACTAGGAGAACATCAGTCTTGAGCGATTTAGCCTCTCGGAGGAGGGCTGAGCATTTATAGGGACTGTTCAGTTCTTTAACCTTAAAAGAAGTTAACTGAAGAGGCATGTTTCAATAGTGGAAGAGGAGGTGATGCGGTAAAGTGAGTGTAGAAGTTTGTCAATGATGGGAGCCATAACAGGGAAGTGTAGGTGCAAGCACTTTCTTGAAGAAAAGGAAGTAGCAGAGAGCATGGTACTGACTGTTAGAGGTGTGTAGACATTAGCCACAATGGTGATACAAAAATGATAAAAAATGGGAAAAAGGGGAAAACAGTAGGAAAAAGAGAAATCTCATTAAAAAATTCCGCAAAAAAAGGCGGAAAACATGGTCAGCAATGGTTGCTGATGATAAAGGGGAAAAAAAGTAAAAGAACTTGAAATGGGTCATGAATCAATGCATGACAGAAAAAGTGGAAAAATCCAAACTGTAATGTGGTTGGAGCTGGTATCCGAGCCCATACAGAAGGACAGTTGAGAGGACCTGCAATAGAGCCAGCTGTCATCAGGGTTCAGGTACAGTCCGAGGACGACTGCAAGGTGGAGGGGGGGGGGAGGTTGAGACGGATGAGCAGGAGGCAGTAGATGCTATTCTGTAGTAAGTGGAAGCCTGGGGTCAACCGAGGCGACTGAAAACGATTTGCCACCATGAGTAATCAGCAATTTCGTTGGAAATCCCCACTTGTAGAGGACATTGTGTTGTCACAGAATAGTGGTCAATGGGATCAGCTTGCGGCAGTTTTGTATGGTAGCTTGGGAGAGATCCGCAAACAGAGATATGCCACTGTAAGTGGCCGACATGGTGAGTTCAAATTTGACAGCAGCCATCACCCCTTCTTTGGTGCGGAAGAAGTGTATGCGGGCTAAGACGTTACATGGAACAGAGTCGGACAGTGATGGAGATTTGGTGATTCTGTGGACTATGTCAATAGCAAGGTCACCTTCTGGGGACTGAGGAACAAGTTCCTTGAGGAGGCCTGTAACGAATTGATGTAGTTGTTGGGAGGAGATGGACTCCGGGACCCCTCTAAATTTGTTCTGTGTACTTTGTCGCTTACTGGCCTGGAGAAGCAGAGCTCCGTTAATGTGTGGCCATCTTAGCTGCCGGCCGGACACCCCCCCTCTAAATTGTTCTTTAACGGAATGATTGTATGGGGTATCAGACTCTATACATGTGTGGACAAATCTGTTCACAGTCCGAGTGCAGCATTGGGGCATCTTACTACTCGCACTATCAATCATAGATCATCTACCTGTAATAGTAGCTTGGTGAAGTTTTTAGGGTCTTTGGAGGCGTTTAGATTGTTATGTTAGGGACCTGTCTTAGGTATGCTGCTAGTGTGTTCAGGTTGCGATGGTATTGGTGCCTTGAACTTTATTTGTGCATAATTGTTTAATTGTTCCCTAAGGTGGTGTGGTGCAGCTGGGGGCCTTCTTGTTCTGGATATCTCTCATGGATAAAATTATGAGTAATCTTAAATCCCTTCAAATACTTTGGACCTAACACATTGTTTGTTCTTTATTATTAATTCATTATGAATAATTTTTACACTATTTGTATAACAGAAACAGAGATTTTTGTTCCTCGCAGGATGCATCAAATGTAACATAAAATTTCCAGACACTTGACCAGCAGATTTAAATGTTTTGGACTCACTCATCTACCCAGTTTTGCATGCTCTTTCATTCTAGTACCTAGTCCCTCTCTGCTATCTTAGCTGTCAAATACCGGATCGCTATTTAGCGAACATAACGATCAGGTATTTGTATGTAACGGCTTCATTCTTTCATTAACTATTTCATTAACCTCTTGCCGTCCGCCCGTTAAGAAAAAACGGACGGACGGCAGACTCGCATCAGGGGGTTGCCGTCTCCAGACGACATTTTCTGCCTGCGCGCGCGCTAGGGGGGAAAGACCCGTTCGTTTCTACAGCCATTAACGGCTGTTTCACATACAACCGATTGGCGTGATTTTAGGAGCACTCCCCCTCCGTTCGCGAGTGCCACCACTCTAAAAAAAGTAAAAAAAAATAAGTCACAAACAAAAAAAGTTAAAAAAATAAACGTCACAAATAAAAAAAGTAACCCCTCCATGTTTAAGTCCCCCCCCCTTCGTTTACGCAATATAAACGTAAATACGCGTCGCATGCGCCAACGCGCAAAAATGACAATTGCGCTACACATGTTACATATTGAAGCGAACGTCGCAGTGAGAGCAATAATTTTAGGGCCATCAATCACTGATAACACTAAACTGATGAGCGGTAAAAGCTTTTAATTTGTCGCCTATGGCCAATTTTGGGCAATGTAGTTGTTTTGAGGTTTCGCGCGCGTGCGCAATTTTAAGGCTTGACATGTTTGGTGTCTCTTTACCCGACGTGTCTCCGTCTTTTATATTTTACCAAAAAACTGGTTAATAATAAATGTTTCCTAACATAATGTTAAAAAAAACTTTTTTTTTCCCAAAATTTTCTGTAATTTTTCCTAATTATAATAAAAAATAAAAACCCCGGGTTGTGTAAATACCACCAAAAGAAAGCCCTATCTGTCCCCAAAAAATGGTATAAAATTCATTTCAGTACAGCGTTGCATGACGGAATAAACGTCAGTCAAAGTACCACAGCGCTGAATACTGAAAAATGGCCTCCTAAGGGTTAAAATTTATTCTTGCTTCTCTTCCTTTTTGGGAAAAAAAAGTTTTTTTTTTACATTATGTTAGGAAACATTTATTATTAACCAGTTTTTTGGTAAAATATAAAAGATCGGGTCACGTCGGGTAAATAGACACCAAACATGTCAAGCTTTAAAATTGCGCGCACCCGCGAAATTGCAGAAAACTACCATACCCAAAATTGGCCATAGGCGACACTTTAAAAGCTTTTATCGCTCATCAGTTTAGTGTTATCAGTGATTGATGGCCCTAGACTTATTGCTCTCACTCCGACGTTCGCGGCGATATGTAACATGTGCGGCGCAATGGGCGCAATCGTCTTTTTCTTTTTTCCTTTTGCATTCTTGCAGAGGAGAGGGGACCGGAGGGAGCTTGTGTACCGAGCTCTTGAGGCAGTTACATTGCTTTTTTTTAGGGTTTTAAGGGTTAAAATTTATTCTTGCTTCTCTTCCTTTTAAATGTTAGGAGGGCGGTCAGGGGTGAGGGGTATGAGGCGACTTGTCCATTGTTAATGACGTTTATCAAATAAAGAGAATCCACAAATGTCAGTCCTAAGTCTTTCCACTAGGACAGATCACTGTAAAGGGGCTAAGAAAAACCTGGAACCAGCCTTCTTGCCTGCTGTAACAAAACATCTAAAAGGCAAGATGTTGTATGTTTAATTTATTTTTTAGTATGCTGTGTGAATAGAAACACATAACAAACATATAGATGGGTTTTCCCACGTTTGACTGTAAATGTGGAATTACATTTTAAGTACGGTATACATGCAGTGGTGTAGTGAGGGGGGCCCGGGCATTGGTCTGAAGGGGCGTCAGGCAGGGATTTTGTTTCTACATTTAGCCTTGCTTCGGGCAAGCGGGGCTAAATGTAAAGCAGAATAGCCGTTTTGTAGAAGAAATTTCAGAGGCTGTACAGCCGCTGAAAACACTTGTATGCAGCCCGCTTGTTTGGCCCCCCTCCATGATCTGCCTCCCACTGGCTGCCTCCTTCTGTGCCATCGTTTTCGGGGTCCCCTGTTTGGGGACCCCATCCCACGTCAAAGCAGTTCAGGATGGAAAACGGGGAGCAGAGCGGAAAATATTTTTTTAGAAAAAGTAAAAAAATATAAAATAAAAACGTGTTAAAAAGTAATAAAATAAATACAATTATTAATAATAATTAATCCGCACAGCCCAACCTGAGACCCCCCACAGGCCACATGAGACCCCCCAGCCCACCTGAAACTCTGCACATCCCACCTGAGACCCTCACAGGCTACCTGAGTCCCCCAAAGGCCATCTGAGGCCCTCACAGGCCACCTGACACTCTGCACAGCCCACCTGAGACCCCCCAGCCCACCTGAAACTCTGCACATCCCACCTGAGACCCTCACAGGCTACCTGAGTCCCCCAAAGGCCATCTGAGGCCCTCACAGGCCACCTGACACTCTGCACAGCCTACCTGAGACCCCACACAGCCCGCTTGAGACCCCCACAGTCCACTTGAGACACCCACAGCCCACCTGAGACCCCACAGCCCACCTGAGACTCCACACAGCCCACCTGAGACTCCACACAGCCCACCTGAGACTCCACACAGCCCACCTGAGACCCCACAAAGCACACCTGAAACCCCACACAGTATTCCTGAGGCTCCACACAGCCACCCTGAGACCCTAGAGACATCAGGCCACCCCCCTGGAGCAACACAGTGTATGTAGCTTCATATTATTCTGCATTGCTATATAATGTATTGCTGGGATTTGTAGTCCTCTATAGCTGGTGATATTCTGCATTGCTGTATAATGTATTGCTGTGTTACGCCCCCTTATGGTGGATCAGTTGCTTTAGACCTGCTTCTGTGCTCCCTTCTTTTGGTGCACCCTTCTTTTGGTGCACCCCTTCTGATCTGCCGTGGCGTATAGGCTTGAAATCACTCAAGTCTCTCCTCCATGACAGATTAGAAGGGGCATTACCAAAGCAGCATTGGAGATTGAGGCGATTTGAAGGTGGATCAGGAGGGGAAAACCTAGGCAAGGGAACAAATAGTCCAGAGCATTGAACTATGGATTGGTTTGGGGGGGGGCGCTAATGAAAGACTTGCCCCCAGGCGCCTCATGACCTTGCTATGCCTCTGTATACATGGTTAGAATTTTCGAACTGTCTTACAGAAAAAGACAGACCCGTAGAGACTAAGCGGAGGGGCTACATGACTGGGGGAGGAATAGTCCCGGGAGAAAGGGTTAACAAATAAATTGGGAATAGCTGCTCTTACCTGATTGGACGTGGGAGTCAGGCGTCCAGGAGGAGCTGCATGGGAAGGGACTGCGAGGGCTGAGGGACGTCCTCTTTCTGGAAAGCGACGAAGGAAGCAGATTAGTCTGTTCTTCCCCCTGCTAGAGAAAGAAGCACACATTTAACATGAGTGACCTGGAGTCCTTATTGGCCCAGGTCAGGGCGGCTGCCGAGCAGAGGGGTCCCCAGTGGCTACAGGAGCAGCTCGCCGAAGCTTTAGGGGGTCCCAGGGAGGTTCCGTCCAGCCCCCCTGTCCCAAAGCGTGCTAGGAGGTCTAGGCCTCCTGAGTGCCTGAGTCCATCTAGCTCCCCCAGGGTCCAGCGTCGCTATGGGAGCCCCGCCAGGGACCCTCCAGCCCCTCGCCCCCTGCCTGCTGCCATGGGGTTGTGTGTGAGGGCTGCGAGGAATCCCCGCCGCCGACGGGACCCAGGGGGGGTCGGGTTTGCCCCACCTGTGCCCGCTCCCCCACCCTGCGTTCACCCGGACCTTACGGCCGCCTCTGCTGCTGATGTGCCGAGCAGAGTGGCGGCCCGGCGTAGGAATAGTGCTGCTACGAGTGGGAGAGAGTCTGTGTCCTCCTCCGCTCCTCCTGTCTCCCTCCGGCTGTCGGATCTGGCCTCCCCCTTGGGTGTTGCGTAGTCGAGGGGCCATCAAGGCTCGGGACCGGTAACGGGCGGCGGTTGGGGTGCTCGTTCCCCCGCTGCCCCGGCTCTATCCGTGGAAGTGTCTGCGGCCTCCCCCATCGCTGATGTGCCTAGCGGGGGGAGGGCCCGCCATGGCCCGGGAGCGGCGCCGGCCGGCGGCCGGGATGTGTGTCCCCCTGCTGCCCCGTCTTCAGCGGGAATGGTGGATGCGGCCTCCTCCTCGGCTGCAGGCCGGAGCGGGGGAGGGCCCGGCGGCAGAGACTTGCAGCTCTGCATGGAAATGGAGCTCAGCAGCTCATTGCGGCTCCTCCCCCATCTCGTGAGTCATCTGTGAGAAGAGTGGCAGCAGCAGGGAGGCGGGGCCACACCCCCTTAAAGGGACAGGCTGTTCATGAAAATTCTTCAGCTGCCATCCCCTTGGCGATGTCCGCGGCCAGGGCGGAGGATGAAGAAGGGAATCAGCACCCTGGGCCGTCGTCATCTTGTCGCAGGGCACCGGCGCCTGCTGGACATCGGGATTCGTCGCCAGAATCCGGGGAGCTGAGTGGTCCTGACGGCTCGCCCGCTTTGGAAGATGCTGGTGGACGGCTACGGAGTGAACTGGGACCTGGAGTGACGGCTGACCGCGGCCCAGCGCTGCGACAGCTTGGTGAGATTTTGCCTTTTTCTTTGACTTCTAGTGGGGTGGGGGCTGACATGGCGACGGTGGGGGGTGGCTTGGTCAGATCGCAGGCACTTGGCGGAGTTTTTGAAATCTTTGCTGGCTCATTGCGATTTTGCTAGGGCCATGGTGCCGCCCCCGGGACCGGTGGGGGCTTGGTTGCCCGTGGGCTCTTCGCCTGCGCTGCCGGGGGGTTCACGGCACCTCCTGAGGTGGTGCT
>NW_017309133.1:67716-90333 GCF_000935625.1 Nanorana parkeri | reverse complement strand
GGGCGATTTGCGGGGGGTGTTGCCCGGGGTTTTTGAATTTTTTGAGGGGTTTAGATCTTTGCTGGCTCATTGCGATTTTGCTAGGGCCATGGTGCCGCCCCCGGGACCGGTGGGGGCTTGGTTGCCCGTGGGCGCTTCGCCTGCGCCGCAGATTCCCGGGGGGTTCACAGCACCTCGTGAGGTGGTGCGGCCTCCGTTGCCGTAGCCGGGCATGGCCATGGCAGCGGCTCCAGGTCAGGCGTGTGCCCCTGCGGTAAAGGACGCGGACGCGGTTCGCTTGGCGGATTCGGCGAAGGGGCAGGTGTATGTTTGCTTCGAAGGCCCTTTGGGGGCCGGAGGTTCGGGAGAAGATTTGGAAAGGGGAGTATGTGGAGCTGTTTTCTTTGTTGCCATTAGAGAAGTTAGAGAAGTTCAATATTGAAAAGGGTAAGGCGGATAAAAGTAAAAAAGAGGAGGAATAGAAGTGTCGCTGGCGTCTCATTCTGTGAACGTTTGCAAATTGGCTGCAGGCGTACGCTATTTTGGCGGGTGTAATCGGTGAGCGGGCGCCGGAGAACTGTTCGGCGTTGTTCTGCTATATGGATGCGATCGGGGAGGTAAGTTCAATATTGAAAAGGGTAAGGCGGATAAAAGTAAAAAAGAGGAGGAATAGAAGTGTCGCTGGCGTCTCATTCTGTGAACGTTTGCAAATTGGCTGCAGGCGTACGCTATTTTGGCGGGTGTAATCGGTGAGCGGGCGCCGGAGAACTGTTCGGCGTTGTTCTGCTATATGGATGCGATCGGGGAGGCGCACAGGGTATATGGGGGCACCGCGTGGCTGCGTTATGACAAGCAGTTCCGCCAGCGGAAGGCGGTTCGTCCTGATGTGCGGTGGGATCACAAAGATATCGGTTTGTGGATTCAGCTCATGGCGCAGCCCCGGGTGCTGGGACCGCCCTTTCCAGGGGCTGCCGGCGGTTCGGGAGCCTCGGGACAGTTGGCTGAACAGCGGAAGGGCTATTGTTGGCAATTCAACGAGGGCTCTTGCCGATTTGGGTCCTCCTGTCGTTTCAAGCATGAGTGCTCTGGCTGCGGAGGCTCACATGGATTATCCAGGTGTTTTAAGAGGGGCAAGTCCCAATCGTCTGACCCTGCTGCAAAAAGGGAGGACGCCAATAAAGCTGTTCACGATGGAGCCTTATCTAAGTAGTTATCCTAGGAGGGAGGATGCGCAATTTTTGCAGGGCGGCTTTAGTCTGGGTTTCGTATTCCTTGTCATGTCCCTACTGTCCCTGCCTCCGTCCCCCAAAAAATTAAATCTGTGTTTATTTATCCTTGGGTGGTCTCGGCCAAATTGGACAAGGAGGTCAAGCTGGGCAGGATGGCGGGGCCGTTTGCGACCATGCCTATTCCCGAGCTGATTGTGTCCCCTTTAGGCGTGGTTCCCAAGAAGGAGCCTCAAAGATTTCGGCTTATTAACCACTTGTCGTACCCGAAGGGGGCGTCCGTTAACAGTGCCATTAGTCCAGATTTGTGCTCGGTGTCCTATACATTGTTTGACACGGCGGTGGCGTGGGTGCAGCGTTATGGCAGGGGGGCACTGCTGGCGAAAGCGGATATCGAATCCATGTTTCGGTTGCTCCCCGTGCACCCCGATAGCCTGCCCTTGCTTGGCTGTCGGTGGGACGGGCGGTATTTTATTGATCGTTGCTTGCCTATGGGGTGTTCAATTTCCTGTTCCTTTTTTGAAAAGTTTAGCACGTTTGTCGAATGGGTAGTGCGGGATGTGGCTCAGGTTTTGTACATCATCCACTACTTGGACGATTTTTTGTGCGTTGGCCCACCGGGTTCCCCCCTCTGTTCGGTGTTGTTGAGGACATTGGAACGGGTGGCCCGGGAGTTGGGTATTCCGCTGGCGCACGACAAAACTGAGGGTCCTGTGACCGAGTTGCAGTTTTTGGGTATCATCATTGATACACAGGCCATGGAATGCCGCTTGCCACAGGACATGCTTGTGGATCTCCAACAGGAGGTGGGTGCGGCTCGTAGGGCGCGGAAGGTGCGTCTTCGCCTGCTTCAATCTCTCTTGGGTAAATTGAACTTCGCCTGCCGCATCATCCCGATGGGGAGGATTTTCAATCGGCGTTTGTGTGCGGCTACAGTGGGGATCACATCCCCTCATCATTTTGTTCGTTTGACTGGCGACCACAGGGCGGATTTGGCGGTGTGGGAAGCGTTCCTGGAGACTTATAACGGTACATCGTTGTGGATGGCGCCTGTGGTGTTGGCTTTTGACCTTGAATTGTACACGGACACGGCGGGCAGCACTGGTTTTGGGGCTTATAGCCAGGGGGCTTGGTGTGCCGAGGCATGGTCAGAGGATTGGCGCGAGGTGGGTTTTTTGGGCAATTTGGCGCTTTTGGAATTGTTTCCCATCATTGTGGCCATGGAAGTTTGGCGGGAGCGTTTTCGTGATCGGCGTATTCGGTTCCATTGTTTTAACATGGGTGTGGTGGAGGCGGTGAACCGGTTGTCGGCTTTTTTGCACCCGGTGGTGCGTCTGCTGCGGCATTTGGTTCTCACTTGCTTGCGGCTCTATTGTTTTATTAAAGCAGTGCATGTTCCTGGGGTACAGAATTCGGTTCCTGACGTGTTGTCACGTTTTCAGTGGGACAGGTTCCGGTCGCTGGCACCGGGAGTGGAGCGGCTGGGGATTCCTTGTCCTGGGCATCTTTAGAGGGTGGCATTGGCGTCACCGCAACGCTGATTCGGCAGTCGGTAAGTACGGGCACTTGGACAGCATACTCGTTGGCTTGGCGGGAATGGTCGGACTTGGTGAGTGGAGCGGCTGCCCCATTGTCTGACGGGGATCGGTTGTCATCCCTGCTGTACTATATCGGGCAGGGTTTTGCGCACGGGGTATCGGTTTCCAAGATGAATGGGCGGTTGGCTGCTTTCGCCTTTTTGTTTAAATCGATGGGTGTGCAGGACGTGACCAAGCAATTCTTGGTGCAGCAGGCGATGCGTGGTTTTCGGAAGGGTCGCGTGACCCCGGACTCCAGGCATCCGGTGTCTTTTCAGTTACTGGTGGAGCTTGTGGGTGTGTTGGAGGGGGTGTGCGTTTCCCGGCTTCCGCTCTGTCGCGTTATCAGTTTTTGGCGGTGTTCCAGCGTTGTTTGGCGGGGGTGGGCCGAGATTCTCGGCAGTTTAATACTCATTTGTTTCGGGTTGGGGCAGCAACCGAGGCTGCCAGGTGGGGTCTGCCTCCGGGGGTCGTTCGGAGGATTGGCCGGTGGGAGTCGGATCGGTTCCAGGTTTATGTTCGCCCTCATCTTTGGTAGCGGGTGGGGCGGTGTGATTTTTCCTCTCTTCGTCTGTTGTGACTCGCTGATTTTGTTTTGCTGTTGTTGGCTTGTGTGGTTAATTGTTTTCTGGTTTTTCTTACAGAGTTCCGGCAAGGCCTGGTGTGGATATTGGGAGATTCGTAGTCTTTTGGGGGGGGATTCGGGCTGACGCTAGGCCGGAGGGCAGGCAGCTAGGGGTCCCTCGGAACGTTGCCACACTGCGGTGGTTGGGCGTTAGGGGCATGACGTGGAGCCGGGTCTTGCCGGAATTTCACTATTTTCCCGGATTGATCGCCCCCTTGGAGGGACGACGGTGTGCACTTGAATGCGGTTGGCACCGATTTTTGGTTTCTGGGTCTCCAGGATGAGATCCAGCGAGCGGTGCAGGTGTAGGGTGATTCGCTTGAGTGAGATGTCACTCGTGCTCGCGTGGTGGGTTAGGGGGGTCTTTGGGGGGTCTACAAAATCGGAGTTGAGTACAAAAATGGGGGGCCCTCAGCTGGTATGGGTGCTTCCCCCTGTTGGTGTCCGGATTTGTAAAGGGCGGAGCCTGTCCCCTTGGGAACACAGAAGGAGTAAGTGTCCTCGAGCTGGTTGTGGCGTGACTGGGGACATGGGTGGAGTGTTATGAGAGGCCTTTTTGGGGCTGTTGGGCAGCCAAAGACCCCTTCTCAGGTCAACCATTGTTTACAGTGTTATTAGTGTATATTATTTGGTTTATTACTTTTGGTTATTGTTAAAACTGTTTGGTTAATAAAAGGGCTGCTGTGGCCGTTAAAATCCATGTCGCGCAGTCCGTGTGTTTATTGGGGTTTTTAACAGAGGGACAAAAAAATGACGAATCCATCAGTCAAGAAACTTTTTTAACTAGGTAACTCTGTGACTGATCAGCATTTCTAATAGTTTCCTAGCCCTCCCTATGAATCTTAAAATATATAGAAGAGAAAAAAAAATGTAAATAGAAGATGTTGATATTGCATGAAAATCTTTTGGCTTATATGTGTCAGTCAAAAAAGGTATAAACACATTACAACAGATTGCTGCTTTCACAGCGACTATAGATGATAGACTTGTGATTGAGGATGAGAAGGATAATGGGATAGAATTGTGTGTCCACATCTCACAAACAGTTTTTGTCTTTTTCCACAGATTAGTGGAAAAAAACAAAAACTTAAATATAACAAAAATAGCTTCCCTGTTGCAAAGCAATTGTTAATTACCTTGAGCACAAAGCTTTTGAGCACAAAGAAACAGTAAAAAAAAAAACAATTAAGCTGAGAGAAGCTGACTGCCAAATTTAACCAAAGATGAAAGGTTTTCGCAGTGAACCTTTTGACATTGCTGAGGCTGATGATGTCCAGAAATTTGCATTAAACATGCAGATTTCTGTGAAAGCAGTGAGCCAGCTGCATGAATGTGTTTGTGTGTAGGGGGTTGATAATTGTTTAAATCTCTATAAAAACAGTACTGTTGCAGTGGCTGCAAGATTTGCATTTCTGACTGCTCTAGAAAATCATAGTTGGCAGAATTAAATGTATTAAAAAATAATAATAATATTACAAAATGGTCTATGTAACCATGTTATATGTTATTGATATTTTTTTTTTTTTTTTTTCACAAAGTGCATTTTTCCTTTGACCTTGCTTAAAAGTTTACATACACGGTTTTTCATCAAATCCATTCATACATATTTGTGATATTGGGTGGTTGAAGGGTTAATTTCCACATTATTGGTGGTATTAACTCAAAGACATAATACAGACAAATGTGAACCGTATTAGAATTAAGGGAGAGGTTGGTAACGTTATAGGGTCACCATGAGGGGAGTTCACAAGAGACAGGCTTTAATTCAAATCAGATGCACAGCTGGAATATGAAAGCATAGATGTCTCAGGGCAGTGATCGGTGGATATATTTCTATTATAGCACTACAGCTCTTTGTATGAGAGCAGGGGCAGATATAAGCAACAGCAATAGAAGTACAGGTCATTTTTTTTAATTGAAGTCTGTTTGCACATCAATTTATTGTAAATGTACCTCACAGAGTACTTTATTAATTACTGTAATATACCATCCTATACCTGAGATTGATTTTGTAGACTGGATCTGAAAGGAAATAGGTCGCTGTGCTATTAATTATCAATTACTACTGCAACTGATATTTCAAAGCTTGGTGACCTTTGTAGTTTGAGGTATCATAAGGAAAATAACTATTGTGAGGCACTGGCTGGCAGAGTTGAGGACCCTTCATATGTGCCACCTATGTGGGGCTATGTGGGGCTTTCTCAGCTCTTCATAAGTACTAGTCTGGGTCCTTTATAGAGCTTTGGATGATATAAGCCTTTATCCCTAGGACCACATCCTACCTGTTAGTCAAACCTCATTAATCAGTCTCAACTTTCTTTAAATACAGTATGTGAGCTGACTGATGCTGAGGGCTCTCTCTCTGCTGTGGGAGTTTGCTGCTTGGTAAAAAGGCTGACTACTGAGAGAACACTAAATGGTACAAGAGCTGCCTGTTTGTTTTGGGAAACCCATTAGGGGGTATGCTCACTGTTAGTCAGGATCTGAAATTAGTTTAGTTAGTGGCTTTGATGAACTTTGTTTTTCATGCTATAGATGTGCTGTACAAAGCTCTCCAGAATTTGTTCTCCTCCTGTGTTTGTTTACTGCCTTGGTGAATAAAATTGCAAGACAAACCTGCTTGGAATGTTGCTGAATATCTCTGCATGGTTTACCACTGCCAATACCAGTTGAGCCTGTGCCCAATGCACTATATAGGCATTGGATACAGTGATTATATACTGCTCTATTTGTAATAATTAAATTTGGTAAGGCACTGAGGAGTGCCTTTTGAACTAATGCTAGCCTTCCTGTTTCTAGCAAAAAGTGGCATTTGCACCTTTTTTCTAACACAAACCTAGTCATGTAATATAAATTTACACTTAATATATACAGTAACTATAAAACAAATAATATAATATATTGATTTTAATAATTTATTGTTAAGTGTTTTATTTCATATTTGTTCTTTTTTTAGGATAAAATCTACTTTCATGGTTGACTGGATATTTTTAATTAATTTTTTTTTGCAAGTAATTATCCTGGTTGGAATCATATACTAAGTAGACTAAGCAGGCTAGCCCTAATTTCCCTTTACCATGCTTTTAATACAGACAAACTCTGGTCAACCAGCAAAAAAGGCCCCAGGCATTTGAGTTTTTTATATGCAGTTTTTATTGTGTACAGTTCTATTAACTGACGCAAGATGGCACCTAATAGAAACGGAATTTCCCCATTGATTGAAGTTCCGTCAACCACCACTAGATGGCACCTAGTAGAAACAGGATTTTTCTAATTGACTGCAGTTCCATTAGCCACCTCTACATGATGCCTAGTAGAAACAGGATTTCATCAATCACTGAACAAAAACATTGTTTCCCCTAAACAAAAAATCTTTATTGCAGGCCACCATGGACCAAACACACATAAATATACCAAACTTTGTTGAAAATAATAAACAGAAAAACATAGAGCCATGTCTCCAAGAAAGATTGTGGCAATACCCTGTTTTGGGATCTCTATATATTGGTGTATATTTGCATTATACCATGTCCTAGTTCTGAGGTTAAGTGAAAATACTAGACGTGCAATTTGTTTGGTTCAGAATTGAAATTCGTACAAATTTCTGTAAATTCGGAAATTTGGATGCATCCATATCTCTGAATGACAGAAATAACGAATCTGAAGGAATCCGAATGTTTGACAACGAAATTTGGATACATCCGAATTTTATTCGGAAGCAGAACACAAGCCAGAAAGCTGTAATTTACCACTCTCTGGCTTCCCTGCACTTGTATCTCAAATTAAAACAAAGTAACACAATAGTGTTACAAAATGTAAATATTTAAAGAAGCTGAGAGATCTGTGTTATTCTGTAATAAAAAATTGGGAGAATTGTCCTGTGGCATAGCGCTCTTCGGGGAGGTTTTACGGAGGTGTGGGCAGGGAGGTAGAATGCTGAGTGTGCTGCTTCACGTTTGTACGGACCGGGGTGTCCACTGTTTGTCAAAGCAGAACAAAAGGTAGGGAAGGAAGCGCCACAACTGAGTTTAACCTGTCTAAGAGGTGGGGATCTAAGTGGAGTGGGGCCCTGATGAGTGGATGATGAATGGTGCGGTTCCCTACCTTTTGTTATTCTGTAATAGCTTCTGCTTCTTTGAGGACATTTCATCCCGAATGTAAAGAATCTGACACACAAAAGTGTTTAACTGTTCACAGAAATAATAATAATTTAAAAAAAACACCGCATGGGGTCCCCCTAATTCATACCAAACCCTTTAGGTCTGGTAGGAATTTTAAGGGGGAACGCCAAAAATTTTTAAAAAATGGGGTCCCCACTAAAATCCAATACCAGACCCTTAATCCGAGCAACAGCCTGGCAGGGCAGGAAAGGGGGGGGGGGGGGACACGAGCGAGCAGCTCCCCCTCCCTACCATATTAGGCCACATGCCCTCGGCATTGGGAGGGTGCTTTTCCAGGGGGGATCCCCTGAAAAAGCATCTTATCCCCATGCCAATGGGGACAAGGGCCTCTTCCCCACAACCCTGACCCGGTTGTTGTGGGGGTCAGTGGGCAGGGGGGCTCCTCTGCATCTGGGTACCCCCTTTCATAAAGGGGCACTCAGATGCCATCCCCGTGTGAATGAGTAAGGGGTACATGTGAATACAATGTAAATAAACACAAAACACCTTGGCAAAAATTTCTTTGAATCATTGAACAGATCACAAAACACAAATTTTTGACAATTCCCTTATTTAAAATAAATAAAAATAATGTCCCACAAAGTAATTTCAGCGTTGGCCGACAATTGAAAAGCAAAAAAACAAAAAAACTCCCCGGTGCAATGTTTACATCAGTCAGAGGGCAGAAATGAACAAAGCCTGCTATTGGCTATTTAAAATTGAAATACCCATTACCAATAGCAGGCAGGGTAATGCTCTGCCCATTGCCTGATGTCAGTCACAGAGAAGTGAACCTGAGAGAGAACTTTCTCTCCCAGGTCTGCTCCTCTGCAGAAGCAATAGCCATTCTATTATTGGCTATTTTAAATTGCAATAGCCAATAACTGAATGGCTATTGCTCCACCCACTACCTTCTGTCAATCAGCAGAGGAGAAGACCTGAAAGAAAACTCTCACTCTCAGGTCCGTTCTTCTGGAACTGACAGAAGGCAGTGGGAGGCAGCCATTCTGCTATTGGCTATTTGGGCAGAGCAATAACCATTCTGTTATTAGCTATTGCAATTTAAAATAGCCAATAACAGAATGGCTATTGCTCCTGCAGAGGAGCGGACCTGAGAGAGAAAGTTCCAGTCTCCCCTGCAAACACACCCTCCCAATATCGAGGGCATGTGGCCTGGTATGGTGGAGGGGGGGCACTCGCTCATCCCCCCCTTTCCTGCCCTGCCAGGCTGCTGTCCAGATTAAGGGTCTGGTAGGGGATTTTAGAGGGGACCCCATTTTTTAAAACTTTTTTGGCATTGGGGTTCCCCCTTAAAATTCCTGGTATGAATTGCCAGGAAACCGCACGCTGGTTTTTTTTTTTTTTTACATCAGCGGTTCCCTATACCATTCCTACCAGACCTAAAGGGTCTGGTATGAACTGGGGGGGACCCCATGCTGGTTTTTTTTTTGCGGTGTCACTTTTTTTCCAATGAATTTTAGTTGGTATTGACATTTAACTCATCCGAAATTAACTACATTCTTATTCATCCAAATCCAAATGCCGAAACAAATGACTTTCAGACCTGAATCTTTAAAAACTAAATAACGAAACATCGGAAACAAAACTAAATTAAGTTTACAGGGTTATTCACTAAAGGGTGGAGAGTTTGGAGAAGGCAGGAGAAGTGAAAAATCTAGGCCAAAAAAGCTGATTTGGAAAAATTCAG
Source organism: Nanorana parkeri (assembly GCF_000935625.1). Classification (NCBI taxonomy): domain Eukaryota; kingdom Metazoa; phylum Chordata; class Amphibia; order Anura; family Dicroglossidae; genus Nanorana; species Nanorana parkeri. The sequence continues at coordinate 81,058 of NW_017309133.1, read as the reverse complement.
CTCACTTTCTAGTTCAGCTATGTTGTCCTAGATTGTTGTTCTCCAAACACTTTACCCTTCTGTGAATAATCCTGTAAATGAATTTTTCCCCAGCTTACAGGTCTAGAAAATACATATATATGTGTCTCCTGGTATATGGGACATAAAGTGGTTTAAAGGTTTTAACTGACATTACCATGGAATTCTAATCCTTTGTGTACAAATAAACAATCTTAATTGGGGCCATTTTATTTATTATATATTTTTTGCACAGTTAGATAAGTGTACAACAGGAGTTTGGTTTATGGTAGTCTGCAATACAGGTTTATTTTTTAGGGGGTGTTCAGTAATTATACAGAAGACTCTGGACCAAGGAATAATTTTTTGTAGAGTACAATCCAATTTGATTTTTGCTGATTTCCTCAATCCGTTGTAAGTGTTTCTTCCTCACTGTGTTTTTGTTGTGTGTATGAGAATCAGAGAGCATATGGGCCAGCACTGTGAGATTGAGGGAACATACAGTGGCTTGCAAAAGTATTCACCCCCTCTGGCATTTTTCCTATTTTGCTGCATTACCACCTGAAATTAAAATTGATTTTTTTATTTGCATTACATGTAATGGACATACACAAAATAGTCCAAAATGGTGAAGTGAACTCAAGAAAATAACTTGTTTTAAAAAATTATATACAAAAGAAACAGAAAAGTGGTGCAGGCATTAGGATTGGGCTCGAGGTTCGAGCCGAACGTGAGTTTGACTCAAACATCGGCAGTTCGTGTGTTCGGCGTCTAAATAAAAGACTTGTCAAAAACATGTCTTTTTTTTTCCCAAATAAAGGATTTTTTTTAAAGCCTTGGATTTTTATTTACAATTTTATTTAACCCTTTAGTGAATGGGTAGGGGTACAAGTAGGGGTACCCCTTACTCATTCACAAGGGGGGGCAGCATCTGGGTGCCCCTGTCCGCAGACCCCCCACATCCAACACCACATGGCTTGTGGGGAAGAGGCCCTTGTACCCATTGGCACAGGGACATGGTGCTTTTCCAGGGGCGACGCTCAAAAAGCACTCTCCCAGTGTCAAGGGCATGTGGCCTGGTATGGGGGGGCGCTCGCTCGTCTCATACCCTTTCCGGCACTTCCAGACCTATGCTTGGATCAAGGGTCTGGTATGGAATTTTAGGGGGTACCCCATGTCCCCCCCCCCCATTTTTGGGGGTGGGGTTCCTCCTTAAAATTCCTACAAGACCTGAAGGGCCTGTTATGACTTTAAGGGGGAACCCCACATACTTTTTTTTAGTTTTTTTTTACATGGGGTCCCTCCTAAATATTTCTACCAGACCTTCAGTGTCTGGTATGACTTTTAATGTGAACCCCTCACACTTTAAAAAAAAAAATTGGTCCCTCCTAACAATCCTACCAGACCTAAAGGGAAATTTACGTTTTAAGAATTAAAAAAAAAAATTCTGTAGAGTATTGCTGGGAGCTGTAGTTCCCTATAGCCGTTACCATTCTGCGTTTCTGTAGAGAGTATTGCTGGAAGTTATAGTCCCCTATAGCTGTTACTATTCTGCATTTCTGTAGAGAGGTTTGCTGGAAGTTGTAGACCCCAATAGCCGTTACTATTCTGCGTTTCTGTAGAGAGTATTGCTGGAGGTTGTAGTCCCTTATAGCCTTTACCATTCTGCGTTTCTGTAGAGAGTAATGCTGGAATTTGTAGTCCAGTATAGCCATTACCATTCTGCATTTCTGTAGAGAGTATTGCTTGAATTTGTAGCCCCCTGTAGCCGTTACCATTCTGTGTCCCTGTAGAGAGTATTGCTGGAATTTGTAGTCCCCTATACCCGTTACCATTCTGCGCTTCTGTAGAGAGTATTGCTGGAATTTGTAGTCCCTTATAGCCGTTACCATTCTGCGTTTCTGTAGAGAGTATTGCTGGGAGTTGTAGTTCTCTATAGCCGTTACCATCCTGCGTTTCTGTAGAGAGTATTGCTGGGAGTTGTAGTTCTCTATAGCCGTTACCATCCTGCGTTTCTGTAGAGAGTATTTCTGGAAGTTGTAGTCCCCTATAGCTGTTACCATTCTGCACTTCTGTAGAGAGTATTGCTGGAAGTTGTAGTTCTCCATAGCCGTTACCACTCTGCGTTTGTTTGGAGAGTATTGCTGGAAGTTGTAGTCCCCTATAGTCGTTACCATTCTGTGTTTCTGTGGAGAGTATTGCTGGGAGTTGCAGTTCTCTATAGCCATTATAATTCTGCATTTCTGTATAAAGTATTGCTGGGAGTCCTTTATACAGAAATGCAGAATGGTAACTGTGGTAATGGGCATTGTAAGAGGCGGGGGCGGAAAAAAAAATTCTGCACCAGGGCCCATTGTTCCATAGGTCCACCACTGGTTCACTTCTCCTGCACCTGTATCATGTACCTGCAAATGATTTCCAATAGGTTGTACTTTACATACTAAGAAAATGTTTGAAAAGATCTGTCTTTGTATATTGTCTAAATTCAAGAGGCATGTGCATTCTTACTTAGTGTGAATCTTGGTATGCTTTGTGTGATTCTTTTAGATCTGTACAGTAATCCAGTGTGAGAATTTGCCAGTCACTGCTGCACCTTCCTATTTCAGGGTGACTGGTCTAGTATCTGTAGAAAGGCATCATGGCACACTCACAAACCAGCATGTAAAACAACTTGTCTCACCACTAAGGATAATAACAGAGGTTTGGATACACGTCTTCTGCAGAGGATGTGAAAGCCGCACTGCCGCGCCAAGGCACCTCTTATAGTGCGGTCCTAACTCTAAACTATGAGAGTCTCCATCTTGGAGCACATGGGGGCAGAAGATTTCAAATTGGGTGCAGGTTTGTCAGGAGGAAGCCCATCCTCCTTAAAAGCACAGAAACACACAAGGGATCCCGCACATCCCATTGGCAGCTGAGAAACCCCATGCGTCGCTGCACCAATCGGTCAAGCAAAACAAACGACAAACGCACTCAACAATTTGTCACCAGTTATACAGTAAGGTGCACACGAAATGGGCTTTGGACAGTAAAACAGTAGAAAGGCATCATTGTTTTGCTTGGTCTAGTATCTGCCCCCTCTTTAGTTTTTAGCAGGCAGCCTATAGTGGGAGGACCTGCTGGGCAAAACCACTTAATATATTCTTATGCAACAACACCAGTAATATATTTTATAGTTAATATATGGATAATAAAACCAAACTGCAACTAAAGTAAATAGATTGCCGCCTTCTGTAGCATGTAATATAGATGTTTCCTGTAGGAGTAGAAATGATAAAACTTTACAGGCTTATCTGTCAAGTTGAGCACTTCTCTGTGATCTTGTCTTTTTCCCTCTGAGTGAACTGTGCAACTATGCTCTTGTGTGGCTAACTCTAACTAGAAGATGGATGCTGCCAAATCACAGCAAGTGAGTAATTCTTCCCTTTTTGACCCATTTTATTTTCAGGGAGAGAAAAACTACTGTAATAAATCTTGGGGGCCTTTTAAGCAAAAAGCTGTCCCTTCCACAGACAATTGTATTATAAAGAAAATTTGTAACAAACCAAGAGCTGATATGCACTCTTGTAATGGTTTACAGACACTAAATGTTTTCTTAATTGTAAATACATTAAATATTCTTACTTTAATTTTTGTTCAGTGCTGTTTATCAAGTCTTCGGTAATATAGATAAGTCACTAAAATATATTTTTCTTAAGGTGGCCATACACCTTACAACCAGTGCACGACGTTCGTTGTGCGATGGTTGTAAGGTGATTAAACGTTCGTACAACCTGCCCATCTCGGAGGGCTTACACATGATTGCAATGGTGAGCGGGCAGTGTGCGCCTGCGCACCTCGGCCCGTGCGGCTTTTGTCTTGCGATCGCGCTACCAACCCGCCGAAAATCATACGATTTTCATCGGGTTTTCTAGCATGCTCGTAATATGAAAGTTGAGCAACCGTACAGTAAACGCGGTCACACGTTGCCCATACACCTTACGATTATCGTACGATCGCGGGATGTATGGGCAGCTTTAGGTAGTTATATTAGATCAATATAAAAGAGCATACGGTAGAGATCAAAACATTCCTATTGCAAAACATGAAGTAATGCAGTACTATATTTGAATGTTCTTAAAGAAAGACCCTCTGCTTTAAAACTCTTTATAGGCATGTAGACCAGCATTTTTTAGTAAAATATAGTAAATAGGTGCTAGTCATCAATGGCATGGGTACTGTGACCCAAACTGAATAAATTAAACAGAAACGGTTGTATACAGGGAACAAAACTGGATCAGGGACAGCCATGCTAAAAAGGTTAGGTGTGTTTTAACCTTCAAGCCTCACACTATAGGAAAAAGTTAGCACAACAACAAGACACAGATGTTTTCATGTATACTGTCCAAGCTCTTCTGCAGAAACCGAGTTCAGCAGATGAGTTATACATCAAACTTACTTCCCTTTATTTGCCCACATAGGATTGGACCGTCCTAAAGCTAATGCAATTCTACTCTTCAGTATACTAGGTTACATACAATGCCTAAGGAATAACCTTTATAAACACTCATATGATTTCCTCTTAAACAGAAAATAACTGGGTGTACGAAGCACCAATTCTACCTTATAACATACTGTACATTTTTATGGCAACAAAATTAGTCTTAGCCAAAGTGGGAAAATCCTCCATCCTCTTGTTCTTGGAAATCAAGCATAGGATATCCTAATTCATGCAATTCATGGGTTTTGAAAAACGTTCAGCCATAAGAAAGACCAACTAGATAATTTCCTTACACATATACTCTTCTTTCGGCATTCTTTATTCAACACTCATTCACCATCTAAACCATTAGCAGCCATCTTCACCATACCCACACACCCTATCAATTGCATCCAACTAATACCCTACCTTTCACATATACAGTCCTTCTTTCCCCACTCCTCTCTTTTCAACTGGCTGTTTTAGAGAGTATGTGTGTGAGCTATATTGTGAGCAGTTTTCTGTTTTTTTTTAATGTACTACAAAGAACCTTTGTTACAGCTGCTGAAGAAAAAAAGTTTGCTGAAATGCCCTGGAACAGACTGGTAATTGGATCTTGGTTTGAAACTATGACATGTATATACTGTACATAGACATTCCATGTCTCTGCAGTGAATTTCCAAGATTAGAATGTGGCTAGAAGTAGTGATATCCCGAACAGGCCCGAGTTCGGTTCAAATTCGAACTTTAGAATATCCAAAAAGTTGGAATTCGAACTCAAACTCAATGCAAGTCTATGGGGGGTAGAACTGTCAAAAACAATGGGCCGGAAAGGGGGGTGGGGGAGGGACGGGACGAGGCCACATGCCATCGGCACTGGGAGGGTGCTTTTCCAGGGTTGCCCCTGGAAAAGCACCTTGTCCCCTTGCTGATGAGGACATGGGCCTCTTCCCCACAAGCCCTGGTTGTGGGGGTGCGGGCAGGGGGCTTATTCACATCAGATGCCGCCTCCCCCCCCTTGTGAATTGAAAAAATCCTTTATTTGAAAAAAAGACATGTTTTCGACAAGTCTTTTATTTAAAAAAATAAAATAAATTATCCACCAATGTAATCCAACGTCAATCACGACATCCAGCGTTGTACACGACAACGACTCGACAAAATAAAAAATAAATAGAAATAATCAAAAATAAAAAAACCCAGATGAGCGCCATCCCATCGCTGCGACGAACACCCGCAGCAGAATGGCATTTTGACAGATGCCGGTAACATGTACACATTTTGGCAGAGCTAGCGGTTACAGCTAGCTCTGCCCAATTGTTTACGGTTGTAACAGGGTGAGCCTTGATTGGGCAGAGTCATCATGACTTTGCCCAACCATGTCTCTCATCGTTCTCTGTGCCCTAATTGGGCAAAGGCTTGCACCTGACCTGCTGTCAGGTGCAAGGCTTTAGCCGATCAGGGCTCACAAGGTACAGTGCCTTGTGCGGGGTGCACGGCTGACGAATAGCCAGCAGAAACACCCTGACAGTTTACGTGTTCGCCGAACACATGAACTGCCGATGTTCGAGTCGAACTCACGTTCGGCTCCAACATGGAGCCCAACCCTAGCTAGAAGTCACAAATTTCATGAGATCTTGCAGTCAGTGAATTTTGGTGCTGACCTGTAATGTAATACATAGCCTTTAACACTGTTTAGAACCTCACAGCAGCCAATAAAATATGGGAGATGGATAACTTAGGCCTTCATTGCAAGGAAGGGAGGACGAAAGCAGCCATAGTGTTAGGGCAGCATAGCCGCTTATTGGTTAGCACTTCTATCTTGCAGAACTAGGGTCCTCAGTTTAAATTCCGGGCAGGACTCTATGAGGCTGATTTGAAAAACTCATGTTTATACTACGCCTATGACAGAAAAAAACGTACCACCATGTGCACACACATTACCACACACAAACTGGCGTGTCACTCAAAAACGCTGTCAAAGTTTGAAGTTTTGTTTTTACATAGTTACATAGTTACATAGTTACATAGTATTTGAGGTTGAATAAAGACATTAGTCCATCAAGTCCAACCTATTAGGATCTCATTCTAGGAGTACCTGTACCCCTGTATATTACGGTCCCTTAAGAAATCGTCCAAAAGTTTCTTGAACAATTCCACATTCTTTGCTGAAATCACTGTCTGTGGCAGTGAGTTCCAGACCCTAACTGATCTTACTGTGAAGAACCCCCTTCGCCCCTTGTGCTGGAATTTTTTTTCCACCAATTTTAGGTGGTGGCCTCTAGTTTTTGTAATGGAGTTAATTTTAAACAGTTTATCGCTAATGTTGCTGCCACCATTGAACATTTTGTACATGGAGATCATATCCCCCCTTAATCTCCTCACCTCCAATGTGAACATGTTTAAATTTAGTAGCCTTGTCTCGTAGCTCTGGTCCTCCATACCCCTAATTAGTTTGGTTGCCCTCCGCTGGACTTAGAAGCAGGTAGTTGGCTCTGCCCATCTGACTGCAGCCATAACGGAATCATCCATTTTTAAATATCATAGTACCGTGCAAAATTCTTTGTAGATATCTTTTGATACTCTTTTTAAGATGGTTTGTTACTTGATGCTAGATACCAGTGCATAGGATTGTGGAAGGAGAAATATGTTGCATGTTGTAACATATCTGCCATTACTCTGATTTCCAATTGCTGTACATCCGTCATTAACTTCATAATCTTGTATACTTTGGATGGCAGCTCATTATTCCCTATATGCTATGCTATCTTTATACCAGCTTACAAGGTAGCGGCATGTCCAAGATGCTTGATCATAATGATATCACTGGAGGATGTAATACTTGATGATCCTATGGGACATGGTATTGTTCCAAAATGTTGGTTCATGTGGTTTTTGTTTAACCACTTGAAGTCCACGGTGTTGAACCCCCTTCCTGTCCAGGCCATTTTTCAGTATTTAGTGCTGTGGTACTTTGACTGACATTTATTCCGTCATGCAACGTTGTACTAAAATTATTTTTATAACATTTTTTTAGGGACAGATAGAGCTTTCTTTTGGTGGTACTTAATCACCACTGGGGTTTTTATTTTTTACTATATTAAGGAAAAATTACAGAAAATTAAAAAAAAAACAGTTTCCCCTATATTAAATTCTAAAACATTTATTATTACCCAATTTTTTGGTAAAATATAAAAGGCGGGGTCACATCGGGTAAATAGAAAAGAAAAAAGAAAAGGCTAGTTGCACTCCTTAACGGTATGACCCCGTGATCGGGGAGGAGTGCTCGGAATGACTGCGGATGGCGCCGCCAAATACAGATAATTGCAGAAACGTCACCAGCACACCAAATCCTTATAGGATCAAAGTTCGTAGATTTTATTGCAAACTCATGTCAGTTACACAAGCGCTTTCGGGGCCACACAGGGTCCCTTCATCAGGCATAGCAATGACCTGATGAAGGGACCCTGTGTGGCCCCGAAAGCGCTTGTGTAACTGACATGAGTTTGCAATAAAAATCTACGAACTTTGATCCTATAAGGATTTGGTGTGCTGGTGACGTTTCTGCAAACATCGGGTAAATAGACGCCAAACATGCCAAGCCTTAAAATTGAGCACGCACACGCGAAACCTCAATAAACTACATTACCCTAGGCGATGCTTTAAAAGCTTTTACCGCTCATCAGTTTAGTGATTGATGGCCCTAAAATTATTGCTCTCACTCCGACAATCGCAGCGATATGTAACGTGTGTAGCACGTTAAATCGCAACATACAACCAATTGGCGGCTATAGAGCCGTTGACCGGTTGTATGTGAAACAGGCGGTAACGGCTGTAAAGAACGGGCAAGTTTTTTATGCCCGTGCACACGCGCTAGGGGGCACTTGCAAGCAGGAAAAAAATGCTGTCTTATGACGGTAACCCGCCAATGTGAGTCTGCCGTCCGTCCGTTTTTTCACAACGGGCGGATGGCAAGCGGCTAAAAAACAACTCTTTGAGAGTGTCCATGTCTTTATATATGTAAAGAAGGGTGATTATGGCACCTCTACTAACTAGCCTTAGCTTGGAGGCCTTTTCACATTTAGCCATGTGTTCCCTATAACACCCCACATTTTTTTTGGCTTACAGAATGTGTGTGGAAAGGCCTTTTCTCCTCAACATAGATATTTAATGGGGAAGGGGTTTTAGTGGAGCCCATTTCCCCACAATGTTCACATACATTTGACCTTGAAGGTCACAGGAAGGGGGGAGGGATAGAGTGCATACTTGCTTCCATCAATTCCTTTACCATCCAAGCCTGGGTAAAGGTGTGTGTGTGTGTGTGTGTGTGTGTGTGTGTGTGTGTGTGTGTGTGTGTAAAAAAGGAGGTGTTTATTTTTTTTTCAGGGAAAGTGCATGTTACAAGAAAGATTTGAATTATCTTGAATGTTGCCAATCCAGCTGCCTGAAAAGCCCCTTTCATTGATGTTTCCTTTAGGCTTGAATAGAGTTTCTGGCATACATGTATCCCAAATTGTGTGTATGTTTGCTTTCCAAGGCTATAAATGAATGACAGCATTATTGCCAAAACAAAGACGATTATTCTGAAAAAATGAAATAATAATGAATAAAAAAAATAATGCTCTGTTAGCATCTATTCAAGAGATGTCAAAACTAATCCTGTTCGAAAAAACACATTCTCATAAAATGTAATCTGAATAACAATGGCCTTCCTTATGATGCTAGTGTACCAACATGTTGCTCAGCAACAAATGGTTAATTTGGGGTTTTAAGACTATGCTCCTGTGGACAGGGTTTAGTAATGGTCCGTAGAACCTTGCCAGAAGAACAGAGTCTATGCATTTCATTTGCAGCAGGTAATAACAGCAAAAGGGTGCACTACTAAGTACTAAAGATGCTTGCCATTAAGAGTTGAATAATTTTGAGACTGCAGAAGTCATTAAAAGTTGCATTTTCAGTTGAATTTGGGGAAACCAATATTTCGCTTACAATGTACATAGACCCATTAAGAAAGATTGAGTAAATTGCTGACAATGGGATGGTGATTGGCTAGACACAGTGTTAGGGGTTAATAATATCTGGATCTTCGTTAAAGCAATTTCCTCTCACTTCCTGTCATTTAGAGGTCATTTTAAGAGACAGAAAGTGAGGTCAAATTCTGTACCAGGGAAATCCCACAAAAAAAAGACAAAAAGAACATTGGCAAAAACAAAAGTGGAAAAAAATCGAAGCGCCACAACCTAGCACAATAACTGTAAATGGGACAGGAGTACAGACAGTACTACACTCACATGTAAAAGGGTTAATTGGAGCCAATATGGAGCAGCATGATGGCGTCAGGGTACAGCTAGTAAACTTCCAGTGGTGGCAAAGGCTTCTTTGGCTCATGTGGTGGGAGATAGGGACAAAGGGAGGATGAAAAGACAGCAAATGGTGTAATATCGGTATGAGTGGAGCGACAAAGAAATGTGTGCACTCACCCTCACTGAAGATGATTTTCGGTTTGGCGAACGGACGTCTCTTGATGATGATTATAGTGGGGCCGATAGTTTCCTCATCAAACAATTCATCACCTGTGCCCACCACCATGTGGTATGTGGCTTAAAATGCACCTGCAGATTTCTCTATATAGGCCGCACAATTCATTCCCTCCGCAAACGTATTGGGAAACATAGGAAATGGATAGAACTGGGGACCACTGATCACAGCACCCCCCACCATTTGCTTGAGAAACACAATAAAAACACTCAACACCTCCTGGTATTTGCCATTGAACAGATCCCCGACGACCTTCTTCCCTCTGAAAGATTTAATCAACCCTGCAATTAAGCAACCTTCTGGATCTATAAACTGAACACACTGTTCCCCACAGGCATCAATGAAGATGTAGAAATAAGCACTATCATTTGAAATCCTTCCCCTCTCACTGTGAAATCAACTAAAGAGATTTTTGAGTCTCACTCCTCTCACTGCAACATTCAACACCAACTGTTAAGGTGCCCATACACCTTGCGATTATCGTACGATAATCGCACGAAATCCCGCGGTCGTACGTTAATCGCAAGGTGTATGGAAGGCGTGCGACCGTTTGTACTGTCGCATGTCTTTTGTCGAACCAGCATGCTAGAAAACTTCTCGGCGGGTTTCTAGCCTGCTCGTTTGACAACTGCGGAACGGGCTGGTGTGCGCACGCGCACACTGCCCATTCAGCATTGCGGTCATCAGAAGCCCGCCCCTCAGCGGGGCAGGCTTTCAATGATCGCAAGTATGATCTGCCTGTCCAAGATGGGCAGACCGTACGAGCTTTTAATTAGCTTACATTGCAAAAAGTCTTGCGATGGTTGTAAGGTGTATGGGCACCTTTAGTTTGTTTCCCCCCTTTCCATGCACTGTTTTAGCCACTAAGATGGCACCTTTATTTCCCCTTTTCACACCATTATTCCTTCAGCTGTTCCAATTTTTCAAGTTTCTCTTTTTTCTTCCTTGAAGTTTACATTTTCATTAATTTGTTCTGCTTACACATTCCATCCTGATACGGTTCACCAATTCAACCCGCCCACTTCCAGCTCCTTCCACTCCGCTCTCAGGCCCGGATTTCCCACAAGGCCACCGAGGCTAGGTGGAGTAAATCCGGCCCTGTCCGCTCTCCTTCAAATTCTCTCCCACCATAATAATTCTCCCCTTCAACAGGCTTCAAAAATAAGTATTTGCTTAGAAACGAGGCACCTTGTTACCTCTTCATACAGCAGTCTCATACCATACCTTTAGTTCACTGATCCCCCTTCCACAGTCCCTTGTCTTGCCCTTCTTCTCCTGCTGTTTGTCTCCCCTGCATCTCTCTACCCTGTCCCTCCAGCTGTGTGCACCATAACAGCAGTGCCGCCACCATCTCCGCTCCACAGCAGTGGCAGAACTGTTCACCAGACCCTGGCCCATCTCCAGCTGCACACACGCCTGATTAATATTGGACATTTCAGAACAGCCCATCCACAACACCTGTCCAGGATTGTGAAAGTAGAATCGACCCCACCATGATTGCCAGCAGACCTCTGATCACCAAACTGGATATCTCCTTCAGTGAAGGCGACACCCACGTCCGTTCAACATTGGACCCCATGAGACCATCCCGACCTCTCAGGACAGCACATCCACAACATCTGCCCAGGCTGGGAAAGGAGAATCGGCCAAACTGTGATCGCCAACAGATGTCCGTTCGCCAATTCGAACATCATCTTCAGTGAGGGTGAGTGCACACATTTCTTTGTTGCTCCACTCATACCGATATTACACCATTTGCTGTCTTTACAACTCTCCTGCTGCCCGACTCCTTTGTCCCCATCTCCCACCACGTGAGCCAGAGAGGCACTTGCCACCACTGGAAGTTTACTAGCTGTACCCTGACGACATCATGCTGCTCCATATTGGCTCATTTATCAAGCTCCAATTAACCCTCTCCCATGTGAGTGTAATACTGTCGGTACTCATGTTCCGTTTAAACCTGAGTTATTGCGCTAGGTTGTGGCAGTTAGCTTTTTTTCCACTTTTGTTTTTGACAGCGGACATACAAGACACCCCAGTCTGTTCTTACCAGGAGCGGCACACCAGCATATTACACACAAAAAAACCTCTCCAGAGAGCGCTTACAACATTGGACTTTGGAACTTTCTATGTCTATAAAAGAAAATTGGGTATAACCCCTCCCTACGCTGTTGTAGAATATATACTATCAAGGTTTGAGACATACTAATTCCCAGCCCCTCCAAAAGGTGATCTGGCCACATTGTGACATTTTACATTTACCCTCAAATGTTCAGCCTCTGAGGAGGAGGAGGCGATGTCGCCTACATCACTTGTAATAAGACTGCAGCCGGTCCGTCCTCCCGCCCCCTCCGCACCTACCTCTCTCCATGCTGGCTCCGTCCCCCCGGTACCGTCCTCCTGGCTCCGGCCTCTCCTCACTGGCTGCTTCAGGATGGAGAGCAGAGACAGAGTGACAGTGTTAAAACTAACTGTGCCGCTCCGTGTAAACAGTGAGAGGAGAGAGCAGTCTTCCCCTCTCACCTGTCACAGGAGTTCCAACACAGAGCTGTACTAGAACTCCTGTATTGGAGGTGACAGGGTCAATAAAGAGAACCTGTCACCTCCAAATGCTATCACACAGGGGCTTGTTAGTTCCTGTGTGATAGCAATAAAGTTGAGTAAAAAAATTGATAAAAAAATAATTACATAAATAAAAATTTAAAAAATAATAAGTAATAATAATTACATTTTAAAAATAATAAGTAAAAAATAAATTAAAGTAAAAAAATGATAAAATATAATAAAAAAATAATATATATATTAAGATAAAAAATTATAAGACAAATAAAAAAATTTAAAAGTAAAAAAATTCAAAGAATTTAAAAATGATTAAAAAAGTTTAAAAAAAAACAAACAAAAAATAAAATTCACCCTGCCGCCCTTGCTATCTGGTTGGCATTCTCCATTAGGGGGGGTGGGTTTGGCGGGGAGGGAGGCGCATTGAGGAACCTGGCCTTGGGGCAGCAGGGAGAGTAAATCTGGTCCTGGCCACGGGAACTTCCTCATCTGGCTCCTATTCCTCCATGGGGCAGGGGCTGGCTGGGCAGTAGACTGCCCTTCATCTTCTCCTCTTCCCTCCTCTTCCTCTAAGGAGGAGATGACAGCATGGCACTGTCGCCAAGAATAACAGGAATAAGTAACAAAGGCTAGATGCTAGAAGAGCTTGGAAGCAGATAGGTGTAAATGAGATGTTAGCAGACCAAATATTTTTACAGGCCGGATATTTCCTCTCAATATTGTGGAGGAAAACTGCATTCCTCTGCTTCATGTCACTCCAACAGTGTGGACGATGGCCAAGCAGCCAAA
>NW_017309133.1:39434-67426 GCF_000935625.1 Nanorana parkeri | reverse complement strand
ATCAGCCAAATTATGATTATTATTAGCGGGAAAGAAAGAAAGAAAATGTGTGTGTGTGTATATATATATATATATATTGTGACATAAAGAAAGGAGAAGTCCTTGAGGGGCGATATATTTTCCCTCGCTTTCTGTCCTATGCACAGGACTAGCGGAACCCAGACTGGGTTTTTGGGCTGACTTTGGGTTTAAATGATCCAGCTCGGGTTTTGCGTCTCTCACCTGGATCACTCATTGCTTAACGATTGCTTATCGAGGTGAGATAAAAGGAGCAAGACTGAAACAGGATGTTGCTCTGCCCTGGGACTCAGACAGCATTCTGAGTAAGCGACAAGTCGGATGGTTGCGAGTTCAAGGTTGCAAAAAAATGTACGTTTGTTCTTATGAGGTGGCTGAGATAAGCTCACCACCTGGTAGAGAGGAACCTGCCTGTTTAGTCAGATCCTGGATGGGAAGGATTTATTTTCTGATTTATTTTTGTTTTATGGCAGTACACATGATACAAATGTTATAAATTGAGTTGCAGTTCAGCGAGTAAAATAAATTTTGCGCTACCCCCGTAGGAGCCGCTGGTTGTAACGGGTCTTTCTGTCCCCCTGCACCAATGTACCGCCCAAGGGTGGACCCACAGCACACCAACACACCTTTAAAGGGTTTTGTACAGGATTTAATGGCTGTGAAATACCAAATAGTGCACTTAGTGGCTTACCTATCACATATAATACAATCAATGACAGGCTAAGGCACTCTGGCACCCAGTCACCACGGCTATCTATTGCCTAAACGGAAACCTGTGATGCCAGACTGTCTCAGGGGTAAATCTTGGAATAGATACAAATCAACAATGATATCTCCCCTTGGAAGTATCACACCCCCTTCTAAACTACTGGCCAGTAGTAAGGTCCCAGGCTAGCCAACGTTGGGGCCCATACTGTGCAGCAGATGTATAAAAGTACATTGTCACATTGGCCCAGAGGCCTCTCACCGCTTGTAGGATTATCTTGGAAAAGAAGATGCCTGTCAACAGCAGATGGACGTCCCTCTTTCTTCAGACCGACTCTTCGGAGGAAAGCGAGGTCATCTGTGGTCTCATGCAACTCAATAGCACATATATACATCTCTATAGGTGCTACATAAGTATTTGATCTCCTACTAACCAATAATAATTCTGGCTCCCACAGACTGGCTATGTGGTACACAGATTAGTCCTGTCAATTTAAGAAGGTGCTCCTAACGACCACTAGTTATGTATATAAAAAACACCTGTGCACAGTATCTCTTTCTTCCATTCTAACCTCACCACCATGGGCAAGACCAAAGAGCTGTCAACCTGCACAAGGCAATGGCAGCATACGAATGGCTATGGCTCCGCCGCCCAGCCCAATCACAGGACTAGTTATACTATGAATTAAAACACGCCTCCCAAGGCAGCCATTCTCGTAACAAGTACTCAATGCGAAAGCCATGGGAGGGTCCCGTATGCTGCCATGTATTGGCGTCAGGAAAGGAAAATTACCGATAGGCGAGTATACAATTTTCAATTTTCCTGACACCCACATGGCAGCATACAAATGGGATATAGCGATCACAACCAGGGAGGGTAATGGTGAGATATTTATTTATTTGTACCACTGTTAAACACATTCAGAACCAACTTCACCATGGACAAGACTCCTGGATAGACCCTGTAATGGGATAGCAACATGGACCAGGTTACTGCTTTCCAAAATAACTCTGGAGGAACACCACTAAATTCTATCCATAAGAATAACATCCTTCGGAAGAGCAAACCCAGGATAAATCTATGGCTCCATCTGCTTGACCAGGCACAATGCATGTGATCTAGGGCACGCAGAGAGCCACACTTTCTAAAACCACCGAGAGAGATGAACAGATCGACCTGAATAAAAAAGGTAACTGTTTTTCCTCAGCATAGCAGCCACATTTCAGGCATGAGCTGAAACAAAAAGAACAAGAACAAAAAGAACAAGAACAAGAACAAGAACAAAAAGAAAAACGTAATTCTGGAATACTGGCAACAATGATGTCCTATTTAGATGGATGATCTTTCAACCTTTGAAAGATGCTGGGAGAGAGATTAAGGACTACCCTGTCTGTGAAATGGCAGCAATAAGGTGGTTTGCAGCCTAATCTTGACTATCCCAGACCCTCCTCCCTGAGCAGATTGCTGTAAGCAAAACTATTTTACATGTTACTGTCCATACTGACGAAGTTAAGGAAGGAAGAGCATATACAGCACTATTTGTAAATTCTAAGAGAAAATAAGTGGCTTGTTCTGAAGAGTGAATTCTTGCGCAATCCCATAAGAGTTGGCTTATAAATTTATCAATTAATGAGCTGCCCATTGTGTCTTAGAGTATGAATCTAGAGGGTACGGACACCCAATTAAATATTGCTTGCCTGAAGAGAGACAAAACATTTTAAGCTTGCAAAGTCTATGAACTTATTATTCCACATTGTAGAATATGTGACATGTAGTAGTAGTAATCCAGGCAAGGCAGACTTTACTTCCAAAGCTGCTTAGGGTAGTTATGGATATGTTTGGATGTAGCACCTGCTGTTGGTCTAAATACTAAGTATGACTAGAGGATTACAGGGTCAGAGTCTACAAGAGAGGGAAACCTGGACAGATGGGCCACAAGCAAATTATTATTATTATTATACAGGATTTATTTAGCGCCAACAGTTTGTGCAGCGCTTTACAACATAGGCAAGACATTATAATTACAATACAATTCAAGACACAGTGCTAAGGAGGGCCCTGCCCATGGGGGCTTACATTCTAAGAGGGAGGGGCAAGCAATACATGAGGAGGTGGCTGTGAGGGGATGAATTGTTTGAGAAAGTGATAGTTCAGTGTTCAGTGGTTAGTTTGAAGTGGGATAGGCTTCCCTAAAGAGATGAGTCTATAGTGATCGCCTAAAGGCAGTCACAGTAGGAGATAGACGGACAGGTTGGGGAAAGGCGTTCCAAAGAATGGCAGAGACTCTAGAGAAGTCCTGGAGGCGAGCATGGGAGGAGTTGACGAGAGAGCTAGAGAATAGGGATGGTGATGGTGATGGAACATGAATTTGAATCGAACATCGGCCGTTCGAGCGTTTGCTGAACTTTATTGGATGTTCGCGGTCTGTTCGACCGTGCAACGTCCCATACTGCAAAGAGCCCTCCGAAGCTCTAATTGGTTAAAGACTTGCACCTGACTTCGCACGTCTTTTTTTTTTCTTTTTTCAATTAAAGGATTTTATCAAAAGTCTAGACTTTTTAATAACTATTTAATTTAACCCTTTAGTGAATGGGTAGGGGTACAAGTACCCCTTACTCATTCACAAGGGAGGGGGGCGGCATCTGGGCGCCCCCTTAATTAAAGAGGTACCCAGATGCAAATAAGCCCCCTTGCCTGCAGACCCCTACAACCACCGGGTCAGGGTTGTGGGGACGAGGCCCTTGTCCCCATTGGCACGGGGGCACCCTCCTAGTGCCAAGGGCATGTGGCCTGGTGTGGCAGGAGGGGGGTGGCGCTCGCTCGTCCCACCCCTTTCCGGCACTGCCTGGCCTATGCTCGGATCAAGGGTCTGTTTGGGGGTGGTGGTCCCTCCTAAATATTCCTACCAGACCTTAAGGGCCTTGTATGACTTTGAGTGGGAACCCCACACACTTTTTGTTTTGTTTTTTTTTGTACACAGGGTCCCACCTAAATATTCCTACCAGACCTTAAGGGTCTGGTATGAAGGATTTTTGGGGGGGACACTACGCTTTTTAAAAAAAAAAATTGTCCCTCCTAACATTACTACCAGACCTAAAGGGTCTGGTATTGTTTGGGAGGGGGAACTGCACACTTTAAGAGTAAAAAAAATGTCAGTTTTGCTGCGCAGGTTCTAGACATCGTACAGCTCCGCCACTTCACAGGCAGGTAAAAGGGGAACCCTCAGGCACGATATTTGAAGGAATTTTTCATTTTTATTCTTACCCTTTAAGTAATGTTTAAAAACTTTTTTGTTTGTTTGTTTTTTTCATTGATTCCTGTCCCCTAGGGCCCATACACCTTTTATGGTCAATAACTTGCATATAGGCACACTTAAAGGGGACAATCATTTTCGAAAGTTCGACCCACATTGACTTGTATTAGGTTCGAGTTCGTATTCAAGCTTTTCGGGTGTTTAAATACGAACCAAACACGGGGGTGTTCGGCCCATCACTACTAGCGAGCAGGAGGTTTTAGGAGGAGAGGACGGTTAGGGTGATGCTTTGAGACAAGGTTGGAGATTTAAACTGGGGCAGACTTGTGGATTACTTTGTAAGTGGTTGTTTATATTTTGAATTGTATCCCTTGGGTTTTTTTTAGCGTGTGTACAGTAGAAGTTGGCCAATGAGAAGGGAGTTACAATAGTCAAGATGAGGGATAACCAGTGAGTGGATGAGCAGCATTGTGGTTTCATTGGCGAGGAAGGCGTGTATTTTGGAGATGTTATGAAGGTGAAGATGGCAGGATTTGGATAGTGAATGGATGTGGGACAGAAAGGTGTGGTCCAAATCAAGGATGATGCCTAGCACCTTGGCATGGGGGGAGGGATGGATATTTGTGTTATCAATCCTTATCAAAAGGTTGGGGGAGGGAAATACCATGACCTCAGTTTTTGAAAGATTGAGCTTTAGGAAGTGTTGTGACATCCAGACCAATATGTCAGTTAGTAAATTAGTGATATGCAAGGAGCCTGAGGGGGTGAGTTGTGGAGTGGAGAGGTATATTTGAGTGTCATCAGCATAGAGATGGTATTGGAAGCCATGTGAGGTGATCAACTGACCAAGAGAGGAGGTGTAGATAGAGAAGAGACAGGGTCCAAGGATAGAGCCTTGGGGGACCCCAACAGATAGGGGAAGAGGTAGATTTGTAGGTGACATTAAAGGAGCGCTTAGATAGGTAGGGGGAGAATCAGGAGGTAGGGGGAGAATCAGGAGAGAGCAGAGTCTTGTAGGGCAAGCAAGTGGAGTTTTTTGAGTAGCAGCGGGTGGTCAACTGTGTCAAAAGCAGCAGAAAGGTCTAATAGCAAGAGTAAGGAGTAGTTGCCATTGTTTTTAGCAGTTGGTAAGTTGTTAGTGAGCTTTAGGAGGACGGTTTCAGTGGAGTGTTGAGGGTGAAAGCCGGACTGTAAGGGTTCGAGGAGATTGTTATCAGTGAGGTGGCAGCTCAGCCAGTTGTAGATTAGGCGTTTGAGTAGTTTGGAGATGAAGGGGACTAAGGAGATTGGTCTGAGATTGTTAAGGTTGGTCGGGTCCAGTGAAGTTTTTTTGGATATTGGGGTGACCAGTGCATGTTTTAGAGGGGAGGGAAAAATGCCAGTAGAGAGGGAAAGATTGAAAATGTGAGTAAGAGAGTGTAGGATAGAGCAAGAGGGTGACCAGAGTAGTGGTGAGGGAACAGGGTCCAGGGGGCAAGTGGTGAGGCGGATGTAGGAAGAAGCTTTGTAGCCTCCTCTGTGGTGCCAGGGTCAAAAGAGGAAAGTAGCAAGTGTAAAGGTATGTCTGGTACATAAATGGACTGGACAGTGGAAATGTCATCCTAGATTGCATCTTTTTTTTTTAATGAATGGCAATGTCCTGGGCAGTGAGTGAGTTAGTGGGTGGAGGTGGTGGGGGACATAGTAATGTGTTAAAAATATAAAATAGTAGATGAGGTCTGGGTGAGAGTGTGTTAATGAGTGTGACAAAATAAGTCTGTTTGGAAGCATGGAGCGAGCAATTATATTTTAGGAGGGCAGCTTTATATAGTGTGAAGTCTTGCAGAGACCTAGTGCAGCTATGTCTTTTAAGATTTCTGGTTTCTTCTGTTTGCCACAGTTGTAGTGGATGCGGCCTAAGTCTGCATGTGGTGAGCGGAGCCAAGGTGTCTAGAGAGGATGAGAGCGAACTGTTGAAGACAGAAGTAGCCAGGTCAGGGCAGGACATGGGTGAGATTTTGTCATAGAGGTTGTCAGTGGCAGCGTAGATAAGAGAAGGGTTGAAATGGCAAAGGTTTCTCCTGGTAACAGTGTGCCGTGTAGGAGGATTTAGGGTTGGGAACAGGGTGAGTATGAAACTGATAATGTTGTGATCTAAGAGGAGAAAAGAGGTGTTGGAGAGGTTGCAAGGAGTGCATAGGTGAGAGAACACAAGATCTAGAATGTTGCCATCAGAGTGAGTAGTAGTGTGTGTCCATTGTGTTGGGTCAAAAAGAAGAGGTTAGGTTAAGAAATTGAGTGGAAGCCGGGGTGTTAATGTTAGTAGCAATGTTAAAGTCTCCCAGAATGATGGTGGGTATTTCAGGAGGAGAGACAGTAGGGTAGTCAGGCAGAGAAGTCATCAAGAAAGCAAGATATTGGTCCAGGAGGCCGATATATTACAGCTATCCTCTCCAAATTGGAGAGAATAGGTGAATACAGTGGGTTTAAATAGCGGAGAGTGATAGAGAGGGAGGTGAAGGCAGAACTTGAAAAGTGCATATGTGGGGATAGAAGGATTCCCACTCCACTTCCTTTCCGTCCATTGGGTCTGGGTGAGTGTGTCCAGTGGAGGCCACCATGAGATAGGGCGGCAGGGGGAGGCATTACAGGTTTCAGTAATAGCTAGCATGTTAAAATAATTGGAGATAAGAAGATCATGCACAGCATTGAGTTTGTTGCAGACAGAGCAGGCATTGCAGAGTGCACATGAGAAGGGAGGACATGAGAAGCAGGGGAATAGAAATGAGGGTGCACGGGTTGCGGCTGCTGCCAGAGGAATGGGAGTGCTGGTTTGGAGGGTGAATATAAGAAAATGGGGCCAGGATTGGGACAAATATCCCCAGAAGTCAGGGGAAGCATAAGTGTCAGGGGATCCCAGCGCAGGTGACCCCACACCTGCACAGGTACCCTTACAGGCAGACCAAACACATGTGACCACACGGACCAGGTAAGTATGGTATATATAAAATATTTTAATAAACCTAGCAAGCTAACTAAAACAATCCACAACAGGCATAAACCAAAAATGTAACAACACAGGAAACCGGGTAACACAGGAAACAGGGTACTAAGATAACATAGCATGCAAATATCAGGGTCTCAGGGTTCAGGCCAGAGGACTCAGACAACAGGGGAAAGCAACAAAATCCTGAGCCAAGGTCCAGACTGCAGGGAGGGTTTAAATACTCTCCCAGGAGTATTACCTAATGGGCTGATTCCTGACAGCTGGGAGACACCCACAGGTGGGCACTGGAGCTGCAGGTACCAGCACCACCCAGTGGTGGTCTGGCACCTAGCAGCCCCTGGCTGCCTGGAGAATCCTGCAGGTGAGCCCAGGAACTGCAGGGCTCAGCTCCAGCGCCACCTGGTAGGCGCTCTGGATCCTAACAATAAGGGTGCTGGAGGTAACCCTTGCATGTGGATTCATAATGAGCAGAAGTTGATGAGTGCAGTAATAGGGGAGAGGGTAAGAGAGACGGTGAAACATATAATCGGGGGGGTGGGGGGGGAGGCAGTTTAAGAAGTGAAGACATAATTGTGAAAAGCAGGGGTAGAGAAAGCATGTTACGTGATCAAGAGTAGAAATCAGATTTGGTAGAGAGAGGTGGATAGGGTAAACAGGATCACTTGCAGTCTGTAATATGCACTGTTGATGTTATTTTTGTGCATTTTCTAAGTGTGAAGTTGATGACAACACTTAATATCAGATAGACATTTTGTTTCATAGAGACATTGCAAAGTGCCTGTGCCCCCTAGCAAATGATTGCCATCACCCTGCCTGATTAATTGTGGGTCCTATTTAGGAATCAGAAACCATTTGGACTGAAGGAAAACATATAAGCATTAAAATATCCACTACTCTTGCCGTTAGAAAGTTCTCTTGACAAGGAGTGTCTGCACTCTGTGCTCTTAGGGATTACCATCAGGATGAGATCTGAAAAACCCACTTGCTGCTGATCCACAGGAAACTGCTGGATAAGAAAACATTAATTGTTGTCCAGGGCTTCGTGGCTTATAGTGTCAGCCATGAAATTATGGGGAATTCAGAGCTGAATCCATGGTTGAAGGTACCTCCATCTACAGTGAGCAGTTCCTACATTCCTATGAGCAGACACTAAATCTATGTAGGGAAGCCTATCCCACCGCAACCTAACCACTGAACCTTCACATTCTTACATAATTCATTCCCACAGCTACCTCATGTATAATTTCCCCCTCCTCTTTTAGATTGTAAGCCCTCAGGGGCAGGGCCCTCCTTACCATCTTGTCTTGAATTGTATTGTAACTGTAATGTCTTCCTTATATTGTAAAGCGCTGCGCAAACTGTTGGCGCTATATAAATACTATGTAATAATAATAATAATAATACTTGAAAAAAAATATCGGTACTCGTACTCGGCCTTAAAAAAGTGGTATCGATGCATCCCTAGTAAAAACACCATCCAGTTGTTCATTGAACTAATACGGAGGTTCTTTGGATCTGAAAGGCTCTCTCCAAGATGATGGAGACTTTTTCCTCCCAATGGACTGTCACTGACCTTGGACTAAGAGGTTGTTCAAGTGATTCGCACTTAGGAATTATTACTCTGAGATGGTTAGAGTAGGATAGAGGCTTGACCTGTCTCAACAAAACACTAGACCACTTGGCCTTCCCCCTTGGCGATCGCTTTTAATTTAATCAGAGCATAACTTAAGATGTTTCCGTGGACTACCAGAGTATGAGCATGCTGAACTATCAGCAGGATGTCGCTGCAATAGTTGGAATACTTTTTCACTCAAGAAGTCTGTGACTGGATCTAATATTTGGAAAATGACCTAGGATTGTGGCAAGGCAAAAGGGCAGATAAACAAACTGAGAGTGGAACTTTTAGAATGGTAAGCAAGACATTTGAGGAAGTATAGGTGCACAGGAACGTGAATACACATCTGCCAGGCACAACATGCTATAATCGGTTGATCGCTTAAGTGATTGAATACAGTGATTCCATATGCAATATTTGGATCCTGATCCATCTGTTTAAAGTGTTCAAAACCAAGACTAATCTTAAGTCTCCTGGTTTTAGAGGATAAAAGCTTGACATCTTTGGCCTGGAAGGATTACGAGGCACCATTTGGATATGTGTACATATAACCTAGAGCTTTGCTTGCACCAAGGAACCTTAATGGTAATGAATGGACTGGAAGATGAGAAAAAAAAAACCTGACAATGTCCGTCTTAAGCTCTTAACAGGACCCATGAGCATATACTCTGAACAGTATAAGCTCAATCTTTTGTAAGCTCCCACAACCTGAGGCCTATTGCACAAGTTTGGTCAGAGGTGTTGGAAATGCAACAGCATATACTAATGTACTGATATGTCTTTTGAGCTGTAGATGGCGCTGTACTGATCTCTGTGTGCATGCTTATCTATGATACACAGGAAGTTCTTTTTCTTCACAATGTTAATATTCATATATGTAATGTCCTAAGCAAGTAAAACCTAATTCAGCATTCCTCAAGATCTCAGTGTTTCATCTGAACACACAACCAACAAGAGTAACCCTCAAAAGGACTTTAGTTTTTTTGGGGAGGGAGTAATCTCGGTTTGTTCAAATGAAGAAAAGTGCAGTCCCGGATGAGCAATGCAGCATATCCATAGCAGCCTCACTATAAAGTCCCTTGCTGATATCAATTCATTCAGAAACTCTAATATTTAAACTTGTATGGATCGCAACTGCAGGAGTGCAATACTGGTGAGTAACTCACAAGTCCGGTTTAACCCTTGGTTCCAATGAATGGAGTTCAACAATTAAAGAAAGGAAGATAATCATCCATGATTACAGCAAGGTGTATTACTTCATACATCCATTATTATTATCAGAAAGTCTCATTATGTACTAATTATCCCAACAGGAGATATAGTGAATTCATGATAGGGTTCTTTCTCACTCCACACCTCCTGGCAAGTATACTTAGTTAATAAGTCATATGTAAATCACAAGGTAAATTAAAAATATAATTATTTGTAGGTAATTGAGAGGTTTGGAATTAACACAGGAATGTCTTAGTACTTGCGTTTGCTTTATCAGATGGATGCAGGAGATCTCAGCGGAGTTTGACAAGTGTTTGTAAGCTGTGTAGAATCCTGTAGTAAGATGCAGCTATAGATCCAGGTATGGTGCAGACACTGCAGCAAGGGAAGTGAGACAACAAGCTATTTAGGCAGCAGCTGAAAGATCCTGACAGTCTGCTGGGAGATGATGAGTAACAACGTGGTAGTTTGTAATCCAAGGTAGTTTTAGGCAGTGTTTCAGCAGGCTAGTGTGGAGTCCAGATGACAAACATACTGTATGTCAGGGAAATGATTTCAGAGTGAAGAGCGGTTTCGCTGGTATCAGAAGAACTTGGCTTCCATGATGACATTAGGACACTGAGTAATTCAATTCACCTGACTAAAAAGGAAGCAGCCGACTGGAGAGGGAGGTGAGGAGTGACGTCTGCCGCTGCGATTGGTCGGTAGGCATGGCTGGAGGAGCCATTAACCCCCTTCCCAACCACGGAAGAGGTAAGTGTGTTACAGTACCCCCTCTCTAACAACCTACTCTGGAGGTCACCAGAGTACCCGGTCTGTGGGGATAACGCAAATGAACATTTTTTTATCAATCTTGGGGCATGTACATCAACAGATTTCTCCCATGAGTCTTCCTGAGGACCATCATTTCTCCAATGAATTAAGTACTGTAATCTGTTCCGGAATCTTCTCGAGTACAATATCTTCTCAACCTCAAATTATTTCTGTCCTTGTACCAATATAGGTGGTATGGAGGAAGGAGTATGATTAGGGAAGGTATTCTGCCTATAGGGTTTAGTTACAGTATTTGAGGTTGAATAAAGACATAAGTCCATCAAGTCCAACCTATTGCGTGTGTGCATTTATGTTTGAGCAGGTGTGTGCATGTGTATGAGTCCATGTGTGATCTTTTTCTTAGGTGTACCTGTACCCCTGTATGTTATGCTCTCCGAGGAACTCGTCCAAGAGTTTCTTGAATGCTTCCACACTCTTAGCTGAAATCACTTCCTGCGGCAGCGAGTTTCACAACTTAACCGCTCTAACTGTGAAGAACCCCTTGCGCCCTGTGTGTTGAAAAAATGTTTCCACCAATTTCTGTTGGTGCCCTCTGGTCTTACGGAGCTAACCCATAGTGCATTACCTTGCATTTATCTACATTGAAGTTCATCTACCATACAGTTTACCACTCCCCGAGTTTATCCAGGTCCTCCTGTAATGTTATAACATCTAAATATGTGTCTATTACCCTCCCAATTTTCGTATCATCAGCAAACACTGAGACACGGCTACTTACTCCCTCCCCTATATCATTAATAAATAGGTTAAAAAGCAAGGGACCCAGCACAGAACCCTGGGGCACGCCACTCATCACCTCAACCCAGTCTGAAAAGGTGCTGTTTAGCGATACTCTTTGTACACGTTGCTTTAGCCAGTTTTCTATCCACGTGCACACTACTTCATCTATGCCCATAGCCCTTAGCTTGTATAACAAGCGTTTATGTGGCACCGTATCAAATGCTTTGGAAAAGTCCAGATAAACCACGTCCACCAGCCTCCTTCCATCCAGATCTCTACTTACCTCTTCGTAAAAGGTCAGCAGGCTGGTCTGACAGGAACGATCCTTCCTAAATCCATGCTGGTTATCAGTTATTATGCCCTGATCTCGGACGAATTCCACTAAGTAGTCCTTATTAATTCCCTCTAACAGTTTACATACTATGCATGTCAGACTAACTGGTCTATAGTTCCCTGGTTGGCATTTTGTCCCTTTTTTGAATATAGGTACCACATTTGCCCTTCGCCAGTTGCTTGGCACTCTACCAGCCATTACCGATTCCTAAAAATGAGGAACAATGGTTTTGTTATCTCCTTATGAAGCTCCTTGAGTACCTTGGGATGTAGATTATCGGGTCCTAATGCTTTATTAGCATTTAGTAGTTGAAGCCTATGTTGTATCCCAGTTTCAGTCAACCACTCAGGTGTATTTCCTGTTGAATTTTGTGTTTTATCATGTACATTAAACCCATCTGTTTCCTTGGTGAATACCGACGAGAAAAAAGTATTTAGCGCCTCGGCTCTCTCCCTGTCGTTTGTGAGTAACGTACCATTTATGTCCTTTATTGGGCCTATCTGGTCCTTTCTCCCCTTTTTACTGTTTATGTATTGATAAAAAAATTTGGGGTTCCGTTTACTAACTCTGGCGACATATACAAGAAATTTTAGCTGCCTGGACTACCAGTTTACATCTTTTATTACATTCTTTGTACTTTTGGAATGCCAATACTGACCCCTCTGTTTTATAGTTAGTAAAAGACACTTTCTTTTCCTTAATGTGTTGTTTTACCATTTTCTTTCGCCATATTGGCTTTGTTTTCGATCTTTTATTTTTGTTACCCAGTGGTATACACCTGGTAATAGCATTTTTTAATTTGTTCTTGAAACAGTCCCACTTTTGGTCGAAGTTTAGTTTATGAAATAAGTTTTCCCATTTGATTTCACCCACTATATTACGTAGTTTATCAAAGTTAGCCTTCCTGAAGTTTAGGCTTCTCGTCCGCAAGGAACGAACAAGGAAACGTGAAAAGTGGGGTGTATCCTCAAGTCAGGTGGTAGAGAGTGGTGTACTGCTGCTTGATTTATTATGTTTTGTAGTGGGAAAGGGCCAATAAAAGTTTGCTGAACTTCCTAGAGGGAGTTTTCAATTTCAGATTTTTTTTGAAGAGCCATACCATATCCCCAACATTTCCTTCTTCTGAGGTCATGATAGAATTTCTGTCTCTCATGTGCTTTTTTGATGTTGACTTTGAGTTGCTCAGAAACCTGCCAATGTCTATGTGCATAATCCTCTGTAGCAGGATTATCACTTTGAAAAAGGGTTGATGGAAAAGGATATGGATGGAACCCATAATTGGAAAAAATGGTGTCAGATTTGTAGATGAGCTAAGAAAGTTGTTGCAAGAGAATTCTGCTAAAGGAAGCAACTCAAGCCAATCATCCTGTAGATACGTACAGTAACATCTAATGTATTGCTCCAAGCATTGGTTCATTCTTTCAGTTTGTCCATTCGTCTGGGGATGGTATGCACTAGATAACCGGTGATCAATTTGCAATTTATGACATAATGCTCTCCAAAACTTAGATATGCACTGTGAGCCCCGATCAGATATGAAAGTTCTTGGAAATCCATGTAATCTAATCACCTATGATATAACGGCTTCAGCGGTCTCTATAGCATTTGGCAATTTTTTTAGAGGTATAAAATGTGCAATTTTTGTGAAGAGGTCAACAGCGACAAGGATGGTGTTATGACATTTAGATGGAGGTAAATCAATGATGAAATCAAGTGAAACAGTCTGCCAAGGTTTTTCGGGAATAGGCAAGTTGGATAAAAGACCGTAAGGAAGTCTTGTGTCGTGCTTTGAACTAGCATATACCTCGTATGAATTTACGTATTCCTGGATTGTCTTCAACAACCCCGGCCACCATAAATATCTATTTACTAAATCGTGAGTCTTTGTGATTCCAGGGTGTCCCGCCAAGGGGCGTCATGTAATAACTTCAAAATCTTTACTTGAAAAGAGGGGGCAATGTATAGTTTGTTATCCTTGTACAAGAATCCTTCTTCATCTGAAACTAATTCTGGTGGAGAGGGAGAGGATTCAGACAATAATGCATCCTTCAGTTCTTGCTTCAAGTTAATGACAGATGTAATAATTTTTTCTCATGGAATAATTGAGGTGGTAGGGATTGTTGCACTCATTTGTTCATTAATTCTCGAGAGTGAGTCCGCCTTACCATTCTTTGATCCAGGTCGGTATGTGATTATGAAGTCAAAGCAATCAAAGAAACAACTCCATCTTACTTGTCTGGCAGATAATGTTTTATTCCTTTTGAGATACTCTAGATTTTTATGGTCAGTATAAATTATAATTGGTTGCATTGTACCCTCTAGGAGATGCCTCCAATTTTCCAGAGCAGATTTTATTGCAAGCAATTCTTTTTCGTCAATAGGATAATTTGTTTCTGCGTTATTTAATGTGCGAGAATAGAAGGCTACTGGATGAATCAGAGTAAGAAGAGTGTCTCTTTGGGAAAGTAACAGTGCCAATAGCTACTGAGAGGCATCAACTTCAAGTATATATTAGAAGTTGGGGTCAGTTAAACGTAATATAGGAGCTGAAGTGAACCGCTGCTTCAACTCATCAAAGGCATTTTGTGCTTGGTTATTCCACACAAATCTTGAAGAAGTACTGGTTAGTATTGACAATGGTTTAACATTCGCAGAGAAGTTCTTTATGAACTTCCTATAGAAATGTGTGAATCCTAGGAATCTTTGAAGAGCTTTCCTGGTATGGGGGGTTGGCCACTTAAGAATACAAATCAATTTTGGACTGGTCCATCTGAATTCCATCCGAGGAGACAATATAACCTAAGAAAGAAATAGAAGATGCTTTGAAAGTGCATTTTTCAAGTTTTGCATATAAATTATGAACTCTCAGCCGAGACAACACCCATCTCACATGCTTATCGCGATCAGTCAGGTTGTTGGAATATATCAAGATATCATCAAGGTAGATAACCACACCAATATTCAATTAGTCTCTGAAAATATCATTAATGAAGTACTGGAAAGTGGCCGGAGCATTACATAGTCCAAAAGCCATTACCAGATATTCATACAATCCGTATCTAGTACGGAAAGCAGTCTTCCACTCATCTCCAGATCTTATTCAAATTAAAGTGTATGCAACTTTTAGGTCAATTTTGGTGTAAATGTTGGCAGTTTGTAATCATTCTAACAATTCGGGAATGAGTGGAAGTGGATATCTATTTTTGGTGGTAAGTTTGTTTAACTCCCTATATTCAATGATTGGTCTCAAGGTTTTGTCTTTATTTCGGACAAAAAACATTCCAGCTCATGCTGGTGAGGTAGAAGGCCTGATAAACCCTTTTTTGTCATCCAAATATTCCTTTAAATGTTTAAGTTCAGGCTGAGATAAAGGGTAGATGCGTCCGAATGGAATTGGACTTCCTGGAATTAAATCTATAGGACAGTCATATGGTCTGTGTGGTGGTAGAGTAGCTGCCATCTTTTTACTGAAAACATCTTCGAAGTCCTGATAAGCAAGAGGCAGTTGAATTTCTGAGACATGTAAAATTAGATTAGATGGGTAACAGATTTGGCCACAGTAAGGTGATGAAAGGTCCAGAGTAAGAGAATTCCATTGAATTATAGGGTTATGTAGTTTTAACCATGGAAGTCCTAAGATAATTGGGAATATCGGTGAAGGTATTACAGCAAAAATTATATATTTCAATTACCGTATTTTTCGCTCCATAAGACGCACTTTTTTCCCCCCAAAAGGAGGGGGAAAATGTGCCTGCGTCTTATGGAGCGAATCCCGACGCCCGAGACATGCAGTTTCGGGCGCCGGGCGAGTAGTAGGAGCCACTGCTCGTTTAATACGAGTGATCTAATGAGGTTACTCGTATTAAAAACGAGCAGCGGCGGCGGCGATCAAGATCAGTAGTAGGAGCCACTGCTTGTTTAATACGAGTGATCTAATGAGATCACTCGTATTAAAACCGAGCATCGGCGACGATCGAGATCACCATAGAGCAGACGAAGAACGGACTTTCTTCGTCTGCTCTGTGTGATCACTGAGACCGTGGCGCTGTGACAGAAGCTACGGTATGTCGAGTGCTCCATAAGGCACGCCGGACCTCCCTGCGTCCTATGGACCGGTGCGTCTTATGGACCGCAAAATACGGTATGTGTAACAGATCAATGTCCACTTTTAAGCAACCCGTTATCACACAGCAAGTTCATCAGCTCAATGTAGCAAATATCAGTAATGATTCCAACAAAATGGAGTGATCATCAATGGATTATAGTCCATGAACCCATCGCACTCAAAACCACTGTTCCTTATAAAAGACGGGTGCTGCGGCAGTCGACGGATCTATAATCACAGGATAACATAGACACCAAGACACTCCAAGTAATGAATCAATAGCGTCTGTTGAATGATGAAGCCTCATTTTGCCTGATAAAGGGGATCCTGTGACACCCCGAAACGTTGCTTTTTGATGCATTGTGCTATGTTTCATGCGTCAATAAACAGACTCTATTAATTCATTACTTGGAGTGCCGGTGTCTATGTTATCCATCAATTGATTATAATGCATAACATCAACATGTAGTCCTCACATAATATCACAGTTCATCGATATGCATAGAGGACTGTTCAAACTATAACTGAAGGTGAACAAGAAGTTCCATCACTTCTAGAGTTCACAAAGAAATACAAAAGTCCATGGGAATTTTAGAGAGAACTTGCATTTTGGTAGAAATATTTTTAAGTGGATCTTCCCCAGCAATGTGGATTCAAGCTGATCCAAGGCACTGACTCTGTAGTAGCTATTAAGAGCAAAGAGTCCAGCTGAGCTCACTGCAGTCAGGTGTGGATTAGATCAAGCCAGCAATGGAAGACAGTAGAGCTGCAACAACTATTCGATTAAATCGATCAAAATCGTTGGTAATGATTCTTATCATCGATTAGTTGCTGCTGTTCTCCTCCTTGCTGGTGCTGGCTGTATAATTGTATGTATATAAATAAAAGGTGGGAAAAGTCCTTTTCAGTTTCAGCCTGACAAATTTTGCTACAGGAGGTGCGTTGCGGTGCCATTCATTTCAATGGATCCAAAATGCACCTCCCATCCGCAGTATGGTCGCCTGCACTGGAACGCGTGGTACTGAAATGCCCTGCGTTCCAGTGCGATATAAAAAAATGTGTATACCGTTGTATTCTGAAGTAAACTTTATGTCTGTAACGCTGCATTCGTGTATTTTTTTCAAATAAATTACGGTATTAATTTTTTTTATTTTATCCTATTAACCGATTAAGCGTTAGCTGCAGCCCTAGAAGACAGCAACCTGGAGCACAGAGGCAGCTTCTGTGGAATAGTAGGAGGGACCACAAGTCGCAGTTGCATTTGTCAGCTTGTGGAGGGGAAAAGGCTTGTAGCAATTGCCCCGGCATCTGCTGTATTGCTCGGAAGCTGAGCAATTGACAGTCTGAGGCTTAAGACATCTACTGGGGAGGACCTGTGTGACATCGTGGGAAGGTGAGCGGAGCTACCCTCTGATCCCAGAATGCCGGAGAACCTGACGAGGTAATTACATTACAACTAATTGAAAGAAAATGGAGTGGAACCTACTTGTCATCTTGTCCATGCATGTAATCATTCCAGTACAACTATAGTTCCTGATGATGCAACTGAGTCAGGGTTCTTCTCTGGAGTCACAAGACGAGGAGGCTAAGCAAGTGTTTAACCCGCCGCCATGATGGCGGAAGCATCAGAATATGAAGAGACCGCAAGAGTCCATTTTGTGCACACCAAGTCCAAAGCTATGGGGGAGGTTTCCCTTATAAGATTACATTTAGCCACCTGAACAAAGGGAACTTTACAACAGGTGAGCTTGAACCTGTGCGGCAGGCCAGAAGGCAAAAATCTAATTATATATATATATACATAGTAACATAGTAGGTGAGGTTGAATAAAGACAAAGATCCATCCAGTTCAACCTTTGTGTCTATGTGTTTATGTGTCTGTATATACTGTAAATGGCTCTAACACTTCCCATATCCTTGTATATGTATTGAAAAAATAAACGAATCTAGAAGTTTCTTGAATTTATCAACACTAACAGCGGTTATCACTGCCTGTGGAAGGGAACTCCACATTTTTACTATAAGCACAGTAAAAAAAAAACTTTTGCGGTCTAAGATTGAACCACCTCTCTTCTAACCTCCTGTTGTGTCCTTGTGTTCTCATATCCTCAATATAGTTCTTGCTGTAAACATCTTATTCTGAATATTGTAGTCCCGATTGATGATTTTGAAGACTGCAGTAAGCACTTATTTTCTAAGGAGAATGAGGTTAATTGCTGGAGGCGGTCTTCATAACTCAGGCTTTCTATCCCTTTAATTAATTTTGTAGCCCTTCTCTGAACTCTCTCAAGCTCGAGGATGTCTTTCCTAGGGGTTGCGACCAAAACTGCACCACATACTCAAGATGAAGCCAAACTAGTGATTTATAAAGTGGAAGTATTACTTCTTTATCGCTTGCTAAAGTTGCTCTTTTAATGCAGGGCAGTATCCTGTTTGCTTTGCTGGCCACTGTTTGGCATTACATACTATTGCCAAATCTGTGATCTATGAGCACCCCCAGGGCTCTTTTTCCATGTCCGACTTCCCCAATATAGCACCCCCCCAAGTAGTAGTTTGGGCACACGTTCTTGGCTCCCATGTGCGTAACCTTGCATTTTTCAATATTAAATTGCATTTACCATCTTGTAGCCCATGCCTCAATTTTATCTAGGTCTTGTTGAAGTGCATATATCTCCTGTTTGGAATTTACTGCCCTACATAGTTTAGTATCTTCTGCAAAAACTGAAATCAAACTATTCTAATCTCTATGTTGTTAATAAGATAAACAGGATCAGTCCCAGGACCCAACCCTGGGGCACCCTACTTACAATTTTTGACGAATTCTAAAATCACCCATTTATTACTACCCTCTTGATCAATTTTTGCAGCCAGTTTTCCACCTATGTACATACAATTTTATCCAAACCAATAGCCTTTAGTTTGTAATTTAAAACATTTGTGGGGTACTGTATCGAATGCTTTAGCAATGTCCAGACACACTATGTCTACTGGTATTCCTCTGTTTAAATTAATACTGACTTCCTCATAGAATGTTAATAGATTGGTCTGACGTGAATAGTCCTTCAAGAAGCCATGTTGGTTACTACTTGTATTACCAGTAGAGTATGATACCAGTATTATTTGCAAAATTCTGCATGTAGTCCCTTATCATGCCTTTGAATATTTTGCACACTATTGATGTTAAGCTGACTATAGTTACCCGGTGTACTTAGTTTGCCCTTTTTGTATATTGGCATCACATTCACTTTCCGCCAATCAGCCGGTACCACACCTGTCATTAGAGTGTCCATAAAGATTTACATTTAATTTACATTTAATCTTTCTAGCCTCTGAGGGCCATATATATATATATAGATAGATATATCTATCTATCTATATATATATATAGATAGATATAAATATATACACTTCCCAGGCGCAGAGTAACACCTCTATACAGAGGAAAGGGTAGTGTAGACTTACATTCGCAGTGTGTTTCTCTCTCTGAGGAGAAGATGCGTTGTGGCATGTCTGCTGCTTGAACTTCTGGTTATAACAAATGAGCAACCGCATCTGCTCGTACAGCATCAAATGCTATGACACATTTGCGGTTCTGGCTCCCACTGAGTTTGCACTGGGGTTTTCACCATTCGTTATGTGCGTACATTATGCGCATATTTGCTTTGTATTCATTATTGCTTTGCTTTTAACTTTTCTGTTTATTTGTATTTCCTTGCACTACTGGTAATATTTCGTATTTTTCATGAGCAAAATATATATATGGACAAAGGCTTACACAAGCCTTTATTTATAACAATGTCACACAAGTCCTTCTGTGGGGCTGGAGAATTTTCTGAAGTCTAAATACTCACCTACAATTTCATTACCCATACCAAATATTTGCTGTAAATTATATCTGATGGGTACAAGAAGGTGGAGTACACCCATTAGCTTCCCTCTAACCCCTACCCTCAAGGCAGCATACCTGCATTAGGGCCACTTACAAATTGAAGAAGAAACATTCCAACCGTTTGTTTTAGGCAAATAAATTTAATAAAGGCATTAGCCATGCACATTCATGTGGTTCATGTGCTTTTTGTGAACAATGTAGCGTGTGCAAAATACTGTATCTTGCATGATTGTACGACAACCCTGGCCTGGCTCATCTTTCACTGAAGGCCAACATGAATTTGTGTAATTATGCATGTAGGTCAACAAACCTTAAATATTTCAACACCTCCTCCTCTAACGTCTACTGTATATGACTATTACAAACATTAATGAAGGTTCCAGATAATCCTTGAGGAGCAGGACATAATAACTAGCCTTTTCCATGGTTGGAAACTTAAAAATAAATACATTAATTAATAAATAATGAAACAAGGAGGCAACAAATACACTAAACAATATACACATAAATATAGAATTGGGAAATATATATCTTTTTATTTTAACATTTAAATAAAAAAAAAAAATAAAGGGAGTAAAGCATTCCAGTTAGCTTGATAAGCATGTTGTCAAATAACACTAAAGTGTTGTGAGAGCAGAAAAAAAATCATACATGCATACGGGGTCCTAGCGATGAGTGGAGGGAGGAGCACCCTGTGATGTGTGATGCGCAATCTCAGCAGTAGCATGCAGCTGTCAGTGTGGGAAAGGATCAGTGCTATCATGGGCAGCTACATGTACGTGGCTGTGTGACACTTGAGGGGTTAATCAGGGCCGGCAATAGTGTGTGTGTGTGTGTGTTCCTTGATGTGCCTTGAAGAAAGAAGCCCATTCATTTTTATAAACTATTGTTTAAGTGCAGAAGCCCATTGTGCCTGATTAAAGTACCTCTCCTTATCTAGCAATTAGTTACTCTGAGCCAAGGGGGTAGCACAGATCTTAGGCTCAGGGTGTAGACCCTCAATTTCACTCCAGGTTTACATTAAGAACTGCTATCTTTCATTCATCTAATCCTTGACAGAGCCTGACCAGCAGAGCATGTGAATCTGTTTCCCTTTATCCATTCCTCCAGGTTGTGGTAAGGCTGCTGCTGTTTTAAAGGTATATTTTGTTGTATAAATTCAGCAACACTTGGAAAGTTTTATGATCTTTGACATGGGTACGTTAAATTTTGTTCATTGACTTTTAAACTCTAAACAGGTGTCTAACTTTGATTTTGAGTCAACTGTTCCTTTTCCCAAGAGAGGTCATGGGAAGACTGCTTATACAAATTACATAGCTCACAATGGCGCTTTAATAGCCATCCCCATTGGAAAAATTTGTAGACATGTGCACCGGCCAAAAATTTGTTTCGTTTTGTTTCGTTTTGATTTGAATTTTGCGTTATTTCGGTTTTCGGGATTTGGGTCTGAAAGTCAATTTGTTTCGGGATTCAATCTTCAGAAGAAAAAGCTTTTTAGCTTTTTTTAAAAAAAAATCCGTACCAGGCCTTTAGGTCTGGTAGGAATTTTAAGGGGGAACCCCTGCTGCCAAAAATGTGGGGTCCCCACTAAAATTTTTAACAGACCCTTGATCCCAGCACAGGCCTGGCAGGGCAGGAAAGGGGAGGGGGGGGGGCTCTAGTGCTCCACCACTGTCCTAAAATCATTAGTCAATATTGTTTGTAGAAAAACTGTCACATGACAATAAACAAAAATGTATCAGTACTCGTACTTGTAAGTACTTGGGCAAGTATCAGTACTAGTATTTGCAAAACTGGTATCGGTG
Source organism: Nanorana parkeri (assembly GCF_000935625.1). Classification (NCBI taxonomy): domain Eukaryota; kingdom Metazoa; phylum Chordata; class Amphibia; order Anura; family Dicroglossidae; genus Nanorana; species Nanorana parkeri. Next base: position 45,949 of record NW_017309133.1, on the reverse strand, counting down.
CATCCCTTTATTTACATTTATAAAAACAAAATCATACATTAAAACAGGGATGTACCAATCCCAGGAGCTCCGTGTGCTCCTTACAAATGACAGCTGCCTCCTAACTTTTGAATTTTTCACTAGTCTAGTCTTGGAGCTCGAAAAGTATCAGTACTTGTACTTGTACCGAGTACTGTACATTGTATCGGTGCATCCCTACTTCTGAGTCTTGCGGTGGAGAAGGGGGCCGCCTGATTGCTGCCTTCCGCATTTTTTTCAGTCCTCAGCGCTCAGGGATGTTAACTTATCCAGTTGATATCAGGCGGTGTTAATCCCCCTTCCTGTCCAGGCCATTTTTCAGTATTCAGCACTGCAGTACTTTGACTGACATTTATTCCATCATGCAACGCTGTACTGAAATTAATTTTATACCATTTTTTAGAGACAGATAGAGCTTTCTTTTGGTGGTATTTAATCACCACTGGGGTTTTTATTTTTTACTATAGTAAGGAAAAATGACCGAAAATCAAAATAAAAAAAACTGTTTCCCCTATAATAAATATAAAACATTTATTATTACCCAATTGTTTGGTAAAATATAAAAGACGGGGTAAAAAGGCACCAAACATGTCAAGCCTTACTACAATACCCAAAATTGGCCATAGGCGACACTTTAAAAGCTTTTATCGCTAATCAGTTTAGTGTCATCAGTGATTGATGGCCCTAGAATTATTGCTCTCACTCTGACATTTGCGGCGATATGTGACATGTGTATCGCAATTGTCGTTTTCGTGCGCTGCCGCATCTTTATGCGTATTTACGGTTATAGTTTATATGTGCGTAAACGTGGGCGTGGGGGACTTAAACATTTTTGGGGGATTTTTTTATATGTGACTTTTATTTATTTTTTACCTTTTTAAATTTTTTTTACACTTAATTGTCATTGCTATCACATAGGGGGATAACATTCCCCCGATATACTAGCAAAGGCACACTGACAGGTCCTCTTTATGGAGACATTAGTGGTCTCTAAGACCCCTAATGTCACCTGGGGACCCCCATAGATCTTTTTCATCAGCTTCTTCTCTCTGGCTATAGCAGCCAGAGGACTGACAGGTGAATGCGGAAGTGATGTATTACACATCACTTCCGCATTCACACTACGGAGGGAGATAAGCAATCGCAGCCACAACATACAAGCGATCGGCAGGCTATAGAATCCGCCGATCGTTTGAATGTCTAACAGCCAGTAACGGCTCCTCAGAATGGATTTTCTGCCCGTTTTTTTCTGGCAGGTTTTTTCTGCCCGTGCGCGTGCGTCCGTCTGTTTTTTCACAACAGGCTGACGGCAAGCGGTTAAAACCTTTTTTTCCGCCCTTTGATTCCTGTCCCCTAGGGCAGTACCCGGACCCCCATACACCTTTTATGGCCAATAACTTGAATATAAGCCTTCTTAAAGGGGACAATCGTTTCTGAATGTTTGAGTTTGAGTTTGTATTCAAACTTTTCGGACGTTCAAATGTTCGAATACGAACCGAACAGTGGGGTGTTCGGCCCATCACCAATCCTTAGTTGCTTTTCTTAATTCAGGAGATTGCCTTTCCTCATCTCCTCATATTACCAGGGCACCAGTGTTTTTTATAATAGACATGTAAAGGCTCAATAAATTTGTTTTGTTTCATTTCAGATCAATTGTTTTTTTTGTTTTTAAATTTCATATCCAGATATCCAGATCTAGGAATTTAGGAATCGATCCGAATTTTTCATTTTCGCTTCAGATCAATTTAAATCTATTTGGATGGAGTTCATTATGTTGGCAAATGTGAAACTTGAAGAAGAAAAAAGCATGGGGTTCTCTGCCAAATTCCTATCAGACCCTGTAGGTCTGGTAACCAAACCCTTTAGGTCTGGTCTTGTGGCCGGAGTTCGTCTTGGGTGTGCATGTGGCGGTAGGAATTTTTTCTTTTGTGGATTTGGCGATAGATTGAGGAGTATCTACATCTCTGGATGACTTTTTTTTTTTTTAATGAATAAAAAAACTTGTCAAAAATTGTGTGGTGTGTTTATTTATTAATAAAGGACTTTTCCAACCGGTGTGGTGTGTTTATTTACTTTCTTACTGTTATTTGGTAAATTAGTAGGGGGTATAACTTCCCCTTACTCATTCACAGTGGGACAGCATCTTTATGTAAGGGGTCACCCAGATTAAGCTATGCCCCCCTGCCACCAGACCCCCACAACAACCAGGCCAGGGTTGTGGGAAAGAGGCCAAGGTGCTTTGCCAGGGGGTCCCCCCCATGTTGAGGGCATGGGGCCTGGTATGGTGCCAGCCCCACAATCGTCCACCCAGTGGTGGACCTAAGGAACAAAGGGTCATGCAAGATTTAAGCCCCGCATTTAGAAGCCCATCGGACCCCCCCACATTTAGAAGCTGGTCACGCCCAATCCCTCCTCCACATGAGCCCATTGCACCAGCTGCACTAGCAGTAGGTCCACTCCTGGATCTCTGTATACACAGTGGGGAGTATAGCACAAAGTCATCTCTATGTACACAGTGATCTCTATATACACACTAAGGAGTATAGCACACAGTGATCTCTATATACACTGATCAATATATTACATTGATCGGTATATACATGGACATTTCTATGTACACAGGAATCTTTGTGCGGTGCCCGGGACCTAGGGTTGCAACTTTTCTTCAAAGGAAACCTGAATACTCTTTTTTCTTTGGAGAATAAATAGTGTAGAGAGGAGAGACAGCCAGGGAAGAGAGCTAGGAGAGACAGCCAGGAGAGAAAGAGTGAGGAGAGACAGCCAGGAGAGAAAGAGTGAGGAAGAGTCAGCCAGGAGAGAAAGAGTGAGGAAGAGTCAGCCAGGAGAGAAAGAGTGAGGAAGAGACAGCCAGGAGAGAGTGTGAAGAGAGACGGCCAAGAGAGAGAGCATGAGAAGAGACAGCCAGGGGAGAGAGTGTGAGGAGAGACAGCCAGGGGAGAGAGTGTGAGGAGAGAGAGCACCAGGAGGGAGAGCAAGGAGAGACAGCCAGGAGAGACAACTGGGAGAGAGAGCGAGAAGAGACAGCCAGGAGAGAGAACGAGAAGAGACAGCCAGGACAGACAGCTAGGACAGACAGCTATGAGGGAGAGCAAGGACACACAGCCAGGAGAGAGTGCGAGGAAAGACAGCCAGGAGAGAGAGCAAGGAAAGGCAGCAAGGAGAGAGAGCACAAGGAGAAACAGCCAGGAGAGAGAGCAGAAGGAGAGACAGCTAGGAGAGAGAGCAAAGAGAGACAGCCAGGAGAGAGAGCGAGGACAGGCTGCCAGGAGAGAGAGCAAGGACAGACAGCCAGGAGAGAGAGCAAGGACAGACAGCCAGGAGAGAGAGTGAGGACAGACAGCCATGAGAGAGAGCAAGGACAGACAGACAGGAGAGAGAACAAGAAGAGACAGCTTGGAGAACGGGAAGAGAAAGCCAGGAGAGAGACTGAAGAGGGACAACTAGGAGAGAGAGGAGAGATGCAGTGCAGCACGTGGCACTGCAATAATGTGTGTTTCATTGCAACACGGTGAGAAAAAAGTAGTGCATTCCCTTTTTTATTCATGCATTGTGGTACCACATGCTGCACTTCAACACATGTCTGCTGGGTTGGGGTGTCATTGAAATGAACTGCAGTGCAGCACACAAAGCGCATGGTACCACACGCTAGGTGAATTGTGCAGTAGCATACACCAAGTGTACAGTAATGTATGATTCGTGCAATGCTTTGGTGTAAATGGACCCCTAGGGCCGTTTCACACCACATTCATGGCTTGGTTAGTGGTTGGAACACACTGGATTGCACAATTAAAGCCTCCCACGTTCATTCAAGTCAATGGCACGGCAGCCATGCCTCCTCACCCGCAGTGCGATCACCCACAGCAGAACACTTAGCACAGCAACGTCTGCTGTCCGATTCAGTGTGATCGCAACTTCACTGGATGTGGTGTGAATGGGCCCTTAACTCATGCAGTGTGGGCGGTAGTAACACTGTACAGGTAAGTGTTTTATTTTTCCAGAGTTCTTTAATAAATCATGCCTCTGAAAATGACCCCACATTCTGGTACACAGAGCCAAACCAGCACAGCCATTGCTATGGTAACCCCACACAGCCACACCACTGACCTGGGAACTGTTCTCCTGCTTCTCTTTTTTTGGTGTTAGTTAAGGGACAAGACCGGACTGAAACGCTCACTGTAGCTGCTTCATTCAGGAGCACAAACAGCAGACGTCCTGGGTGATGGGCACTGTCTTTCAGAGGCAATTCAATGCTGTCGGCTCCCTGAAAGCATCCATTACATTCTGTAACTAAGGGGTGGTAATACGATCTTCACGGAACATGCAGCTTCACAGCACACAGCACGGAATACAACATAACAGGGCTGTGGAGCAGAGTAAGTTAGAGGTTTCTGCTGTGCTTACTAGGACACAAATCAGAAGTGAGACCAGATTTCACTTGGTCCCCCCGGCCTCGGGCACTGGTGCAGCCGCACCACCTTCACCGGCGGTAGGTCTGCCCCTGGTCCCCCCCTTTCCTGCTCTGCCAGGCTGCCGCTCAGATCAAGGGTCTGGTAGTCATTCAGTTACCTTGTTAGCCAGGTTGAAAAAGGACACAAGTCCAACGAGTTCAACCTATAAAGATAAGAGAAAAAAAGAACCCTAAAACAGAACTTATGCCCACAATTACCCAACGTTGATCCAGAGGAAGGCAAAAAAAACCCTTTAAAGCATGGTTCGATTTGCTCCAATAGGGGAAAAAAATCCTTCTTGATCCCATAAGGCAATCAGATATTCCCTGGATCAACAATCTCTTATATTGACTTATAAGAAGTCAGTATCTAGTAACATTCTGTGCATTTAGGAATGCATTCACATTTTTTTAAAACAGTTAACTGAGGTAGCTAGAACAAGTTTCTGAGGGAGTCTATTCCACAGTTTCACAGCTCTAACTGTGAAAAAGCCTTTCCGATAAACCTCTTTTCCTCTAGACGCAAATACTGCCCCCCCTTTCATTTGCAGTGACACTGTATGTGTCGTGGGACCTGGGGTGCCCTCTTACCTGGGGTCCGGCGGGCACAGCAGGGATTGTAGGGTCCTTCTTGGGGTGATTGGGTGCCCAACAGCAGCTGGTTGCAGCTGCGCGATGTGCGCGTGCACATGATGTTGCCGTGGCCTATTAGTCACCTCAGGTGCTGATCATCCACGGGGAGGGCCTTGCATGCACACCTTCTCTCCTCGCTGCCCCATTGGTTCCCAGGGACATGTAGCTTCCTTGTTTCCCACACAATACCTGCTGCCTGCTGGGTTTAAATTGCAACCAGAGCCAGGACTTTTTTCTGAGTTATTCTGCCACACCCAAAGCAACTACAAAGTGTGATCTGCTGTTTTCCTGTTCCCTGCCTTCCTTCCCCGCTATTTAGATCTCCTGGTTATTGACCCCTGGCTTGTCTTCCCATTTATACTTGCTGCTCCCTGCTTTCACCTGGACTATACTCTGATGATGCATTCTATTTTATACCTTAGCCTGGTATCCTTCTGGTATTGTTCCCTACTTTTGGGATCCTCTCCAACAAAAAGGGGGACTCCGCCCCCTCCCCGACAGTATTGACCATTTATGTATTTACAGAGGCGGCTCTCTAATTAGGCAAATTAGGCGGTCGCCTTAGGCCTCACGCTCCCAAGGGCCTTGTGGCCGCCTAATTTGCCAGTTCGGCACATTACCTGCAAGCCAGGTAACATTATGAGCTCTCAGCCCTGTCGCTGTCAAAGCGAGACTCTTAGTTTGACAGCACAGCGACAGGGCTGAGAGATCATCCGTTTTCTCGGTCAATCCACTCGTCTGGTCTGCTGGAGCTCTGTCCACCAGCCAATGGGACGAGACCTCACCCCTCCCATCCACCGCACGAGGATCTCTATCTGGCTGGGAGGGCGGAGTTTATCATCAGAGGCAGATGTCGCCGGGAACGAGCTGGTCCTGCACGATCCCATCCACTCCTGCCTACGAGACGCGACCTTCACAGGATGGTGAGACCTGGTCCCTGCCCGCAAAGCATCAGTGTGAGACGCGGCCCACGCACCCCTGGTAACAGGTAACACTCACTACATAGAGCCCTTTTGACAGCCCTTTTAGGACCCTAGAGAGCCCTCTGTGGGGTCTCACCAGGGCCTGTGGGGGTCTAACAAGGCTGGTTAGACCCCCACAGGGCCCTGGTGAGACCCCACAGAGCCCTGCTACCTTGGTGATACCCCCTCAGAGCCATGGGGAGACCCCAGAGTGCCTTCGTAAGACCCTAAAGATCCCTGGGGGCTGGTGAGACCCCCAGATCACCCTGGTGAGAACCCAAATCACCTTGGTGAGACCCCACATAGCCCTGGTGAGACCCCACATAGCCCTGGTGAGACCCCACAAAGCCCTGGTGAGACCCCACATAGCCCTGGTGAGACCCCCCATAGCCCTGGTGAGGTCCCACATAGCCCTTGTGAGACCCCACATAGCC